>NW_027332029.1:246679-301679 GCF_048418815.1 Hemitrygon akajei | reverse complement strand
GCTGGCGTATCAAGATTTGCACACAAATAAATTTTGGTTCCTGTGGATTTTTAATGACTAGCGTACATTTTGTGAACTGGTTGAAATGATCTTTGCTCTGGATTAATCTAATTTCCATGTAGAGATGCCAGTGAGTTTGTGGTTCACACTGTTCTGCAGACTCTGCAGACTTAGGAGTGTCTTTGCGAACATGGGGTTCACACGGATTTGGGTATGCACATGAATCCGCGGATATGGCAGATTTAAAGATCTGTTCTCGAATTCAGGGTGCAAACGTATGTTACGATGTGCCCATATTTAGGCGTGCTTTGTCGAATATGGGGGTGCACACGCATTTATGGTTAAACTGAGAGTTGCGACTCTCGGCCGAACTACAGTTGAAATCGCATGGGAATTTTAATGTCGAAACAGCCATTTGCCGAACGGTTTGAAATGATTCTAGCTCTGGAAAAAATCTAATACATGTCGTGTGTCAACGTGCTGGGAAAGCGCACTGATTTGCTAATATGCTCAGATTTCGGAGAGTGTTTTAAAAGATGAGCGTGCACATGTATTTCGGATACTTGTAGTTTTGGCGGAGTTTGGCGGATCAAGGATTACACAGGGATTTTTGTCTCCGTGCAAATTATTAATGATGAAGATGCCATTTTCTCAACTGTTTGAAATGATTCTTGCTCTGGGAGAATCTGAAGTACATGTGGGGGTTTCAGCAGGTTCAGGATGCGCACTGAATGCGGATTGCGCATATTTAGTTTCTGTCGGCGAAAAAGGGAGTGCACACGGTCTTGGGGAGGGCATGAGCCCGGGGATGCGCACGGACTTGGGTGATTTCTTGAAAATGGGTTTGCACACGTACGCTGATTTAGGGGTGTGTGCTCCAATATGGGGCTGTGGATCTATTTGGGGTTTGAGCAGATTTAGGGGTGTGTCGACGAATATGGGAGTTGCAAAGTTTTTGTGGCTGTATATGATGGTTCAGACGGATCTGGCTGCGTCGGACCTTGGGATGCGTGCTGATATTTTAATGCCCAAGTCTCCATTTTGTATTTGGAGTGATTCTTCGTTGGAATATTTTAATATGCATATGGGGATCTGCACAGATTTGGGGGTGCACGCGGATGTTAGTGACGTGCACATATTTAGGGGTTTACTATTGAATATGTGGTTGCACACGGATTTGGGTGGCACCCAGATCTGGGTGGGTCGGCGGATCTGCAAACGGATTTTCTGGCGCCTGAGGGCTTTTAATGTCGGAACAGCCATTTGCTGCTCTCAAACAGCTCTCTGTAATAGCTGGCTTACTACGTTACGTCTTATTCCAGGTTCGAAGTACGTCTGTCTTAAGTGTTACACACCTTTTCAGACATAAACTCACTTCAACCCCCGAGTCACTGGGATCATTAACTGGGCCCCATTTGGCCTTCATTTCGGCGTTCCTTGAGCTGGTCTCTTGCTTAACTCAACTCTATTTGCTCACCTGTGGTTTTAGTTCCTACACCTTCGCGCAATCCCCAACAGCAGGCCTGCGCTTACTACATGTTAATGCCCGGGCAGCTGCATCAAACTCCCCATTTAGAATATTAACTCCCTTTCGGTACAGGTATAAAACCCGTGCTCCTTACACCAGTCGCACCAAACCTGGTAGAGAGTCCAATACTGCATGTATACAGTGACCCCCTGCATAAATCGTCAGCCACACATTTACTTGGACTTCCTTAGCATCTCTTCCCTCGTCCAATCACTAATCCGGAGTTGCTAGTTCTTAAGCCATGAGCCTTCGGAACCACTAAATTAACTTATTTGGAAATGTTGGGGGATCTATAGGCTTGCATAGCACGACTCTCCTGTTCCTCCACACTGCGAACAAATCTAACATATGTACTCTGTAATCCAGTTTGAATTATTATTTTGTATCATTTTTTATTGTGATTAAATTCTACGCTGACCGCAACACCACACAGGTGTCATTGATTCAGTAACCTCAATTTTACCCTAGCCTAGTCGCTAAGTTTTTTTCTCGTTTAACTTGTGAGAATACCCATAAATATCACGGGGAGGACGTACAAACTTCCAGAAAAAACACCGGAATGAACGCCGATTTCCATTGCTCCGAGCTGGAATCGTCTGATTCTAACCGCTCTGCTACGTGAAGCCCCAAACTGTAAGTTACCAACCCGCATATCCACCTCCTCTTTTAAGCAATTTACAAATGTCAGAGAAAGCAGGGCTACAGAAAAGATCTCTGGGAACGTCCCATCTACTGCCAGCACCATACTTACCATGCCTCCCGACGATCTGGATCGAGCTATTGTGGGGCTTTTGTCACCCCCTCAGAAAGTCATTCTGATGCATAAGGCATGACCTTCCCCTCACAAAGCCGTTTGATTGCCTGTGATTATGCTTCTCCAATTATATGTCAACCCTATCGTGAAGAATCTCCTTCAAACGTTTAGCCTCCAGTAATGCCACGAGTCACTGTTTTACAATTCCCAGGATTATCTTTACTACCTGGATTATCCTATCTTAACCGAGGTTATATTTAGAGTTTATACTTCGATATTACCCGCTTACGATTAAAATTAATAGGAATCATGGACCAACCTATCATAAGGGGGGCGTTAAGACTGGACCCAAAAGCAGGACACAGACACTGATGTACTAGGAACAGAACTGGACAAAACTAAAGGGCGAGACAGGTCGCAGACTAGGCAAGGGAAGCATGACCAGGATGAGGGACTGGGAACAAGGAGCCTGGGGTGAATTCCGAGCCCAAGACTGGACAAGGACCCAAAACCTGGGTCTTAACTCGGGCTTGGACCACAAACTCTGCGAAAACGTGACGAAGCCAATGATCTAGGAGCCTGAGACTTGAGACTTGAGACTTGGGTTCTTGGAGCTCGAGACTTGAGACTTGCGTTCTTGGAGCTCGAGACTGGAGTCTTGGGTTCTTGGAGCTCGAGACTGGAGTCTTGGGTTCTTGGAGCTCGAGGCTGGAGGCTTGGGTTCTTTGAGCTCGAGGATTGAGACTTGTGTTCTTGGAGCTCGAGGCTGGAGGCTTCGGTTCTTGGAGCTGGAGGCTTGAGAATTGGGTTCTTGGAGCTCGAGACTGGAGATTTGTTTTCTTGGAGCTCGAGACTGGAGATTTGTTTTCTTGGAGCTCGAGGCTGGATGCTTGGGTTCTTGGAGCTCAAAGCTGGATGCTTGGGTTCTTGGAGTTCAAAGCTGGAGGCTTGGGTTCTTGGAGCTCCAGGCTGGAGGCTTGGGTTCTTGGAGTTTGCTCTTGGGCAGGACGCGGGACTCCTGGGCAGGACGCGGGCAAGGCAGAGGAAGGGACAGAACCAACCGCAGGGTAACGGAAACCAGCCGGGCTTACCCGACGGAGGCGAGCGACAGGAAGGGACAGAACAAACCGCAGTGTAAAGGAAATCGACCTGCCTTACTCGACGGAAGGCGAGGAACAGGAAGGGAACTCGGTCTGGGGTGGCTCCAAGACTCGAAGCGGCCACTAAACTCGGCGGGCTAAGGAACAGCCGAAACCATAGCTCACTGAATGTACTAGCCTTCCACCGGTGGGTTGCTCCAAAGGGACACTGACGAGACGACCCTCCAACCACACTCAATCCCAGGGCCATTTATATTCCCAGCCCCCAAGATGAGCATCAGGTGCTTATGTTTTTAAGTTCAAACAAACAAGGGACTGTGGGAGGACCCGGAGTCCTGATTCCACGGATCGGACCGTGAACCGCAGTGCGAACTTTGGACCGGACCGTGACACAACCACTGAAAGACTCAGATTGATTCCTCAATTCAGCTTTCTCTGGAGTATGCAATATCTGAACACAAACTACCGCTACTCCCATCATCTTTCTAATTGTATAAGAACTAATAT
Source organism: Hemitrygon akajei (assembly GCF_048418815.1). NCBI lineage: Eukaryota > Metazoa > Chordata > Chondrichthyes > Myliobatiformes > Dasyatidae > Hemitrygon > Hemitrygon akajei. The sequence continues at coordinate 297,790 of NW_027332029.1, read as the reverse complement.
CCCCGATGGTGTTTGTTTAGAGAGACCCTCCAATTTCCCAGTTGCGTACAGTCAAAATTCACTAGACTTTGTTCCATTGATTATCAAGTCTCTGTTTCTATCACACTGTCCTTTTCACCATTATTCGCTTGTTCTTTGTCCAGGGTCAGCTCTGTGTTGGCACAGCCGAATGTCTCGTTGACACTGATTAAGATTCGATCAATCACAAGCAAGACACAATCTGCAGTTTCCAGAAATCCGAAATGTTGGAGGAGCTCTGCAGGCCAGGCAGCATCTGTGGACAAGTGTAAACTGTGGACGTTTTGGTCAGAGACCTTTCAGCAGAATTGGATTTTTTTTTCCTCTCTCCAATTCTGCAGCCTGAGCTGAAGACTTTCGCCAGCACTTAGTGTCGGATTAGATCATATCAGTTCCCATTTCGCTTCGCTGTGTCTTTTGTTCTTGGGTTCACAGCATCGCCTCATCCACCCAACACCGCTCCTCCACCTTCCCTTTGAGAGCTAACATTCTGTTCCTGGAAATTAGTTCAAACGGGAAAACAGAAGGAAAAGCTACAGATAGGGACAGAGGAGAAAATCAGCGTGAAGTAAAGGAAGGGTAATGATGGGAGCAGGAGTGGTTAATACCGACGAAAGTATACTCCATATCAGGCTGTTTTGTCTGAATCGGGAAGAAGGAGTGGCAGGTTCGCCCCAATGCACAACGTAAGCGGGGCGAGGGTGAGATGCAAAGGGGATTTTTCTGGGATGCTGAATCTAGTGGTTCCGTAGCGATCTACAGTAAATATTTGTTTTTTTTTTAACTGTAAGACAACACACACAAAATGCTATAGCAATTTAGCAATGTAGTAATGTAGCAAGTTGCTGTGGCAACTTTGGAAAAGAGTAAACTTTCCACTATTCGGGCCGTCAACCTTCATGATTTTGTGTGTGCGAGCAGCGACAGATTTTCTCCTGCTTTGTTTGAAACTCTGTTCATCACATTGTTTCTGTTTATTACAAGTGGGAGTACAGAATAGTACCGTGAAGGTAGCTGAATTGTACTACTACATAGCATTTATTTCTATGTTTTAATGTGTATCAAAATCAGATTCAGTGGGTAGTTCACCACATTCTTGAGGTCCTCTCGGAATTTGCTCTATGTCAGGGCGTAAATACACGTGTTAGCGCAGGAACTAAGAATCTCCAGCATTCCAGATGTCTCTTCTATAATGTAAATGGGATTCATGACAGAATAATAAACGAAATCCATTGAAATCCGTTGATAGATGTAAAATACCAAACGTGTTCCCCACAACAATAAGAAACTACCCGTTATGCTGAAGAGCAAAACGATCGACTTGTGTCTGTTCTCCATCTCCCGGTCCTTATCATTCTCTCCACTCTTTTGTCCCCGGATCCTCCTGCGGGCTCGACTGGCCACAAGAATCCGCCTGGCTATCAGAATATTGAAAAGCAAAATCAGAAAGAATGGGACACAAGGGGTTAAAATACGGTGAAATATCTCAAACGCCGCCCATGAGGGAGTGTTTTTGAAGCTCGGTGTCAGAACACAATACCAGGGAACACCATCAATTATTACAAGAGGTTCAGAAGTAAAGCCCCAGGGGACACACTCCAAACAGGCCAGTGCACTGACTGTCCCGATAACCACAGCCGCCGTTCTCTCGGTGCAATATTTTGTTTTCAGCTTCTCACAGCAAATAGCCACAAATCGATCGACGGTGAAAGCGACAGTCAGCCAGACAGCGGCCGCAGTGCTCGCAAAAATCAACCGTCTAGCCATACTGCACACAGGAGTAATGAACAGGAATGATTGTGGAAAGTAAATCCAAGCAGTCCACATCAGCAGCGGTTGCGATATGACTACCAGGAGATCGGCCGCTGCCATTCCCACCAGGTAGTAAGTTACACATTTGGAGAGACCGCAGTTATCCCGGGACAGGATCACAATCGCCACCAAGTTCGCTGGAAGAGAGAGGGGAAATAGGAAACTGAGAAAATACTAAGCAGAACCCAAAGCAACAGTTTTCGGGGACCATGTAATATTTCTACTTTATTGTTGCATTTAGCGGCAGAATGGTGAAGAGAGGGTCAAGAGCTGGCTGAGTTTACACGTTAAAATAAAGTCACATGATTTGAATTCGGATTCCTTTCGCATGACCAAAACTGCGAAGAGGCAATGGACAGATAAAACGAGGTAATATCAGAATCAATACTGGTTGGAACATTTTCTATCGGCGTCATTCGCGTCCGATATGAATGAAATGAATCAATCGGGACACTGATGGCGGGATTCTTACATTAAACATATATGGACTTCCATGCGACTCCCTGTCAGCGACAGAATAGCCTAAGGACACAACAGAAACAGGAATTCCCGGAACCACTCATCCAGACAAAAATAGAATATGTGGGAGAGCAGTTAACGTGTATTTTCTGAGCTGTTTTCAGAGAGCCCCCATGACACGACTTTCTCTTACTCTTTCTATACAAGCTGCCTGAGGCTTTGTGTTTCCAGCATTTCCCGTGTTTGTTTCCTATTCCAACATTTGCCACCTCGCCGACTTTACAGCAGAACTTTGACTGAGGCAGCAGTCACAGCCTCGTCTGATACAGCCTCTCAGATATACTTGAAGCCTCCGACTGAATCCATCACAGGGAAGCGGGGTCAGGATTTCAACATCCAGTAGCAGGCACGGTGACGCAGTCAGATATCTGTAGCGGTCTCAGATGTGGATAATAGAATACATTTCACAGTATTGATACTTATGAATCAACTTGTCGGTTTTGGTAAGTGATCAGCAACGACGTCATTTTGCTTCCATCAACTGCTTCACTTTCTGTCACACCGCACACATTTACTTAAAATCCTTAAGTTTCTGCTGAAACATGGAGCCCCTCACATTTGCTGAATTGTTACCACCGCTCGAGTTTAATTGTACCACACACAGCCGCTTACATACCAATGCAGACAATCAATTAGTATAATCTCCGCGGTAGTATTACCACTATATTTGCAAATGCAGTGTAGCTGCTGCGAGACCAATAGCATAGAGACTCGAACATCATATTATTGAACACAAATCGCTGGAAGATATCTGCTTGTCCCACTGAGGTCTTCCGATGTTGGCGGATTCGCTGAATTCTTACAGCGGTTTATTTTTAGATCCAGATACCAGAGTTCACAGTCGCTGGCTTTGATTCCATTCCTAGAATGCCGAATACTAGGACTGGATATGAGGCTGTGGAAACCAGGGACAGAAACAATCACTATATTGGCATAAACTTCAATTCCCCGCAACGGCAGCCGATACCGCAGCTTACCGAGAATTCCAAAGGCTGAAATAAAAGGATAGTAAACTTCTCCTATCCGCAAAAGGACTGGATAACCCATTTCCGTGATAAACTGCCAATTGCGTTGCTCCTGAATTCACAGGTCCTTCAGAAACTCTGAGCTAATATATTTAAAACGGCCTTGATTTATAGAAAGGATCAGTCTCTAGAGATACGGTAATGCCGCTGACTGACTACAATCACTTAAAAATCATGGTAATTCAACACCATTCATTGTCTCTGATGTAAATACTGGTCTGACAGAGACAAGTATTTTTGAATTCCTAGGCATTACCTCAGCGGTTACTCACCTAGAGAAAAGAATGTCGGAGCTCCATTGACGAACACCCGAAGCAGCCACATTTACAGATTTCACATTTTTGTCCGCTAATTCTCCACTTGTGAGCAGATTTCAAACTTCTCTCCCTGTGGTTTTAGATGTTTAACATCATCCTGACCACACACACACACACACACACACACACACACACACACACACACACACACACACACACACACACACACACACACACACACACACACACACACACACACACACACACACACACACACACACACACACACACACACACACACACACGGGACGGCGGTGTTCAGATGACCACGATGCTGATGTAAAAAACATTAGAAAATTTGCAGATGATGGAAATCCAAGGGAACATACAGGAAGTGCTGGCAAAATAATTTTGAGATGTTTCTTATGTATCTGGCATAATTAAAAGAAGACGTTGTCCATGTTACTAGTTAGGCACAGGAGTACATTCAGCCAGAGACTCATTCCATCAAGATGTAACACTGAGCGTCATAGGAAGTCATTCCTGCCTGTGGCCATCAAACGTTACAACTCCTCCCTCGGAGTGTCAGATACCCTAAGCCAATAGGCTGGTCCTGGACTTATTTCCACTTGGCATGATTAACTTTTTATTATTTAATTATTTATGGTTTTATATTGCTATATGTCTACACTATTCTTGGTTGGTGCGTCTGTAAAGAAACCCAATTTCCCTCGGGATCAATAAAGTATGTCTGTCTGTCTGTCTGTCTGTCTGTCTGTCTCTCTGTCTGTTTGTCTGTCTGTCTGTTTTAACAGCAGTTCAAACCTGTCAGAGATTAAACGAAGAAATACTTAGATCTGCAAAGGAAATATTCAATTGTACAGATTAACATAGGTCTCTAATTTGGGAGATGAATCGACGTAGGATGGATGAAAGTGAATGAAAGAAAGACAAGCGTCAGATACAATATTTACTATGTGTGAAAGAGACAGAGAGTCGGACCGACAGATTAGCAAGGGTACAGGCTGCAACAGCCGCTTCACACAACCCTCTGACATTTACCTCTCCCTCACTGACCGACTTTCCTTCTCCCACCAAAAAGGAAAAACTTCAATCATCTCCGGTTTTACCTCCTGTGGGGGCCCCAGAGCAGTTGCTCCTCGCTGACATACAAGGCGTGGTACAAAGCACAGAGATACCGACAGCTCATTCGCTCCACAGTTTCAGACAACAGAGAAATTCAGATTCAGTCCCACACTGAACTCAAGACCCAGACACAGATTACCAATACAACGGCTACACTGAAACACAGATGGTTAATATTCCCATTGACTTCGGCACCACTGTCCTACAGGTAGAGGCATAGACCAAATCTCCAAATCCACACCCACAGCGTTGGCACTTTCAGTGTGAGCTCAGGATTGGACGAACAGCTGGAAAATTGGGAAATTATGAATGTAGCATTGGAAGAAATTAAGAAAGTTTCGGATAAGCACGTAGGGTTCTGGATAATATGCGTGTGTCAGAATTAGTCAGCAGGTTAATGTCAGACAGATGAAATAAATGGACCACTTTCTAACATTTCGGCAACTCGGGGTTTGTCGCTGAAACCGCAGCTGTTCACAGTCTACTGTGGAGATGTGGATAGATAGATAGATAGATAGATAGATACTTTATTCATCCCCAAGGGGAAATTCAATGTTCCTCCAGTATGATATCACATAAACACAAGACAGACCAAGACTAACTGACCAAAAAAACCACATAATTATAACATACAGTTACAACAGTGCAAAGCAATACCATAATTTGATAAGAGCAGACCATGGGCACGGTAAAAAAAAGTCTCAAAGTCCCAGATAGCCCATCATCTCACGCAGATGGCAGAAGGAAGAAACCTCCAACGTGGCAAAACTTCCCGATGCAGCCTCTGGAAGCACCCGAGCACAGCCAACTGTGAGTCCGTCCGAAAACTTCCGACAACTTCGTGCCTCCGACCAGCCCTCCGACACCGAGCACCGAGCACCATCTCTGCCGAGTGCTTCAACCCCGGCTCCGGCCACCAAGCAACAGGCAAAGCCGAGGATTCGGGGCCTTCCTCTCTGGAGATCTCTCCGATCGCTCAGTAGCAGCGTCAGCAGCACAGGCATGTCAGAAGTTTCGCCAGATGTTCCTCCGTGCTTCACACATCCGTCTCAATCAAATCAGGATTGTGCACGGCCCCTACTTACAGATAACGGATATTCCTTACTGGAGTGGCCGCTGCGCCCTGCGTCGTCGCGCCGCCATCTTGATGATCTTGTGAGGAAGAACTATATTATATGCATGTCGGCTGTTCTATAGAGCTGAATGGCTCTGAGAAAGGCGCAGGGAGGGTTTGGGGATAGAAGTGAAGGAGTGAAGATGTGGCAGGCGGCCAGTATATAGGATTATGTGAGGCCATTCATTCCCAGAGGAACAAACTAGAAAATCAATATTTACACGGGGCCAGACTGAACGGTTCGGAGGGCCCTGACGTTCCATGTAAACAAATAACTAAGAGCTAACATTCAGATACAGCAAATAATTCGGGAGCCGAACAGTATTTTGTGTTGTGATACAGGAGGATTGTTAAGAGTTATAGAGTTATGTCTTATCGGGAGGTATCCTGCAGGTGTGGTGAGAATGCACTCTGAATGTTAGATCCAGGTCTTGTCACACTTCCTTATGAAAGTTGTCACTATTGAAGAGGGGGTGCCGAAACTATTCCTCACACTGACAGTATAGTTCCGGGGATGACACACTTGCTGTGTGCGGGGAGAGTGAGTCTGTATTCTCTGGAATTGTGAGGAGAATTGTGGGATTCTTTCAGATCAATCAACCCAGTTGCAGGGAGGATGTTTCCCCTGAATGATCATTATATTACCATGTGTCACAGTCCCAGAATGAAGTAACGGATATTCAGCAAGAGTGAATCCCTCTTCAGTTAAAACATACAAAAGTACAGGACAGGAGGAGGACATTTTGTCTGTGATGTTGGGCTGACGTAACTAAGCCAGTGATGCCTCATCAAACTAATTTCTCTGCCTGAATGCACATTAAATATTATTTCCAGGTCTGGGCACAGTTCCTCAGGAAATTATCCATGTAACAGAGAGAGTGAATGGACTATTCCTCACAATGACCTGACGGCTGCAGGCGATGGCAAGCTGTCCTTGTGAGGGGGGAGTGCATGAGCTGGGCCTGTACTCTCTGGAATTGCTAGGAGAATTGATGGATTCTTGCAGGTAACTCGGACCGACTGCTGAGAGGATGTTTCCATTGAATTAAAATTTTACCATGGGTCATAGACTCAGAATGAAGGAAATGATATTCACGATGGGGTGGAAAATCAGTGATTAGTTCTCCAGTTAGACAGTTCGGTACAGGAAGAGACAATTTAGTCTGTGATGTTGGGCTGATATCATTAACCGGTGATGCCTAATTAAACTGATCACCTTGCCTGCATGTTTTCCGTATCCAATCCTTCTCTGTGTATTTGATTGCCTATCTCAGAATCTTATGATTACCGCCGCCTTCAACACCACGCTAGAAATGCATTCTAGACACCCGCAACTCTCTGCTTTGTTTTGTTTTAAACATTTCCCCACACATTTTCCACTCTCACCTGAACTGCATGTCCTCTGTTATCCAGTACATAAATTATTTGAGAAAGGTTACAGTTGTTTAATGTATTTATGCGTCTCCATCTCCCCTTGGTGGGTGCCATTCCGGAAAGAATAACTCAAGTTCGTGCAATTCCTCCTTTTAGATCTCCTCCCTATGAAAGTTTTCTGAAAGCTTTCCAAAGCCTCGGCTTCTTTCTTATAACGGGGCGACCGAAACCAATGTTAAACTCCAGATGGAATCTAACCAGAGACTGATAAAGCGGCAACATCACTTCACTTTATGACAAGAATGATCCTCCCAGTCATTGCCTTGGCTTCTGCCATCCGGAAAGAACTGTTTAAGTTTGTGCAATTTCAGCAACTTGACACCTTCTAGGTTTTCTCTTAAAGGTCCTCCTGATAACCTCCTCTATTCCTTTTCCAAATCCTCGGCATCCTCCCTATAATGGGGCGACTGAAACTAAATGCAATACTCCACAGGCAACCTGACCAGAGCTCTGTAGAAAACCACAGTTCTCTGGACGAGGACGAACCGACATTGCTGGTTCTGCAATGTCTCGACAAGCAGTAGGTGGGGGAGTGCTGGGGGGTGTTTGCTCTTCCCGCGGACAGCTGGATACAATGATCAGCCGAAGTGAACGGCGACGGCACAATGAACTTGCTAGACAGAAAGCTGAGCCTGAGATTCACATTCCGTGTAAGCAGGACTAGCCACAAATGAACGAACGAGAACGAAGGGGTCAATGAGGAAAAGACCAGATTAATTAATTGCTTAAGGGTTTCAATTATCGTAAATATTAGTGAACGTTACGATCATGGGACGGTAGTTTGACTTGTTACGTATTCAGGCAACAATAAATATATATGAGTTAGGCAACGGTTTTTATAACAAATAACACGTTTATTAAACACTGAAAACAAACCCCCCAAAAGTAAACAAACACTAACTTAACCGGAATTCAGCTGCTGTGCGGCAGATTCACAGTTCTTAATAGCGTTGCAGTTCAAACAGTTCTTAAAGCGGTATTGAAAAAAACACAGTACTTTAAAGCGGTATGCCGAAAGTTCAAAAGCTCACAGTCCATCTAAAAGAAGAGACTTTTTAAGGCGATTTAAATTCTCTTCCACGTCGTTGTCCTTCGATCCCCGGCGTCGAACTTTCCCACGAAGAATTTTATGAAATATAACGGCTTAAAGGCACTGACCTTCTTTCCATACTATTCTCAAATCCTTTCTGGTCAACCCAGGGATTAACAGCAAGAATAGTCAACGGAATCCTTCCGAATGAGGATCAAATAAGGTCGAACTTTCCACCGTCGAAAATCGATTCTCCTCGATCTTTAACTTCCGAACTTTTATCTTCACTCTCCACAGTAAAAAAAACTGCTGGCAATGACCTTTTAAACTTTAGGCATTATATAAAACTTCATTTTTCAACTAAACTGCGTCATAACATTAAATCACGCAGTGACATGAAGTCAGCTTGGCAAATCCCGCCACGAACTGCCCCACCTGACAGGGTGGGTCTTCCTTTTATAACCTCTAAAAAAAAACCTGTCACATGACCTCTACTGGCGGGAAAATGACGTCACTCCACCATCAAAAGACCATTACCTCAAGTCCAGTATAGCTTCAACCCCAGTCACGTGACAAGGGTATCACTGTCACGTGTCACGAGTACGTAACAGACTAAATGGAGGGTAAATATGGTTTTATCCAAACAGGAGATGATCTGACGGGAGAGGTACTGCCTGTTCCCATTGGAGTATCTGGAGAGGCGGGGCCATGGGCTGTCCATACTTTCCGTGAAGAGGGGAGTAAAGCAGAGAGTGCTGAATTGGAAGTCGAGTTTCCCGTAACTGACGCCAAAGACTTTAAAGACAATTTGCTCTCGTTTCTGCGGAGAGGAAACTAGAATGGAGTCTATGGAAACAAGGCAAACAAGCAGGGAGGTCATGGAACCTATAAAGATGAAAGTGGAGGAGGTGCTTGCTGTCTTAAGGCAAATCAGAGCAGATAAATCCCCAGGACCTGAGGGTATTCCCTCTGACCTTGAAGGAGACTAGTGTTGAATTTGTAGGGTCCCTGGCTGAAATATTTAAAATGTCGATATCCACGAGTCAGGTGCTGGAGGATTCGAGGATAGCTCATGTAGTTCCGTTGTTTAAAAAAAGCTCTGAAACTAAGCCGGGAAATTATAGGCCGGTAAGTTTGACATCCGTAGTAGGTAAATTATTAGAAGGAATACTAAGAGATAGGATCTACAATTTTTTGGGTAGACAGGGACTTATTAGAAAAAGTCAGCATGGCTTTCTGAGTGGTAGGTCATGTTTAACCAATCTATTAGAGATTTTCGAGGAAGGTACCAGGAAAGCAGATGAAGAGAAGGCAGTGGATGTTGTATACATGGACTTCAGTAAGGCCTTTGACTAGGTCCCGCATGGGAGGTTAGTTAGGAAGATTCATTTGCTAGGTATACATGGACAGCTAGTAAATTGGATTAGACATTGGCTCATTGGAAGACGCCAGAGAGTGGTAGTGGAGGATTGCTACCCTGAGTGGAATCTTGTGACAAGTGGTGTGCCATAGGGATCAGTGTCGGATCCCTTGTTATTTGTCATCTATATCAATGATCTGGATGATAATGTGGCAAATTGGATAAGACATTTGCTGATGATATAAATATTGGAGGCTTTCAAAGCTTGCACAGGGATCTGAACCAGTTGGAGGAATAGGCTGAAAAATGACAGATGGAGATTAATGCGGACAAGTGTGAGGAATTTCACTTCTGAGGGTCAAACCAAGGTAGAACATAGAAGGTAAATGGTAGGACACTGAGGAGTGCATTAGAACAAAGGGATCTGGGAGTAAAGGTACATAATTCCCAAAAAGTGGCTTCACAAGTAGATATGATTGTAAAGAAAGCTTTTGGTACATTGGCTTTTATAAATCAAAGTATTGAGTACAAGATTTGGAATGTAATGGTGAGGTTGTATACAACATTGGTGAGACCGAATATTGAGCATTGTGTGCAGTTTTGGTCATCAAATTACAGGAAGGATATTAATAAGTTTGAAAGAGCGCAGAGAAGGTTTACGAGGATGTTGCCAGGACTTGCGAAACTGAGTTACAGAGGAAGGTTGAACAGGTTAGGACTTTATTCCCTGGAGTGTAGGAGAATGAGGGGTGATTTGATAGAGGTGTATAAAATTATGATGGGTATAGATAGAATGAATGCACGCAGGTTTTTTCCACTGAGGCCAGGAGAGAAAAAGAACAGAGGTCATTGGTTAAAGGCGAAGGGGAAAGGCTTAAAAGGAACATGGGGGGGGGGGGCTTCTTCACGCAGAGAGTGGTGGAAGTGTGGGATGAGCTGCCAGATGAATTGGTGAATGCGGGCTCACTTTTGACATTTAACCAAAACTTGGGCAGGTCTATGGATGAGAGAGGTTTGGAGGGACATGGCGCAGTTTCAGGTCAGTGAGACTAGGCAGAGAAATGGTTCGGCACAGCCAAGAAGTGCCAAAAGGGCACTTTCCGTGCTGTAATATCTATTATTTTATAGTTCTATCTGGTTGTCTCTGTGAGCGGTAACACCTAAACAAACTCCAGTGGGCTTCGTAGTCGTCCTGGATTATTACGTAAAATAACAATTAATATTGCTATTATCATTATTCTTTTGCTTGACTTTGCACAGTGTGTTATGTTATACATATTAAGTGTTTTGGCTGTCCTGTTAGTGCGGTACTCCATGGATTTTATTGTGTTTATTGTGATGACCGCGAGAAAGTGAATCTGATTGTACATGGTGATACATGTATATAGAAAGGCTCTGATGCAAAATTTATTCTGCCTTAAACTTTGAACCAATTGGGCCGAAGGCTATTTTCCGTGCTGTGCGATTTAAAATTCCTGCATTGCAAAACAAGGAAGAGTGGCCTGTTAAACCACAAAAAGAGAATATAATCCGGTGCGGAATGATTAATCCGGTATTCCCAAATCCAGAAAGGTGCTAAATGCACGTTACTGAGCTCAACGGCAGATGTACGCTTAAGAACGACGATGTAAAATGCCGTTTCAATATAGAGACCGACAACGTGTCTGAATGGCCCCGATGTCATTCTGTCCAAACAACAGCCGCGGCTGAGAAGGTGACACAGACACTCTTCACCGAGGCCTCATTCTCATCAAACTCCGCAGCCCGAATCCCATGTCATGTGAACTGTTGTTCAGTTCTCTGTTGTGACTAAATCAAAATCTTTATCTTAATTGCTTCTTTCTCGTACTCCCAAACAGTTCACGCTTTGGTCACTCAGTAAAATTACAGTGATTGCATTATAAAAACAGCACATGTAATACAGAGTATTTGTCAGGAGTGGGGTTCGAACCCACGCCTCCAGGTGGAGACCAGAACACTCGCGTTTAGTAGGATGCGGCTTTCTCGCCTTAAGTCTGGCGCCGTAGACCACTCGGCCACGCTGACAGCCCCAGCAGTACTCTCTCCACATGCCAGATAAACAGCTGTATTTCGGAATAGTCTGACGGACTGTTTTGTTGAGCGGGTATACATATAAACACACTCTATATCCTGGGATTTTAAATGAATATGGACGGGATGCATTTTCTCAGGTTGCTGAGCATGTGCGGAATCAGAGCGTACAGCATCACAGCACTGGAATTGTGCTGCACTCCGTTCAGGCCATCCTCCAGAGAAAGGATGACGCGGATTCGGAGAGTGTGCAGAAGAGCATCACCAAGATGCTACCTGAATTAGAAGGTTTGTGCACTAACCAAAATTTGGACAACCTTGCTCTTTTTCTCTGGAGCATCGGAGGTGAGGGGGAAATGACACTTTCCCTTTTCCACCGATGCTGCCTGTCTGCTGCGCTTCTCCTGGCATGCTCAGCTATTCAATTTAGAACAGATTTTAAAGTGAAATGATTGGTTGTCGGAATATTCAATGAATGGGCACGTGAGCGTACATTATGCCCTTTTAATCAATAGTCTGATTGTTGATGGGTAGTAACTGTTCTTGAACGTGGCCGTGCGCGTCCTGAGGCTCTTGTACCGTCTATATATATAGTTTTGTTAGCCTCGAAGAATGCGTCGTTAGCTGATATATAACTACAACATTTCTCACTGGAAAGCAAACGGGTATTAAGTCTCCACAGAGGCCGTTCTCTAATGTTTAAAGGGTTTGCGCAGATTTAGGGCTGCTTCGGCATATATGGGTGGCAACTGATTTGCGTTGCGAACAGCTTACATAGGAATTATGGAACTGTATTCACAGATCCCTCTGCTCTCCCTCATTCCTCAATTCCCTAACAATTATTGTATATATCTACCCAGGTAGGTCCGGGTAAGTGCAGCGGCTCTTGATCCCATCTGGATGGAATGTCACATTAGATTCCAACTGCAAAATGTTCGGTCCGTTTTTCCAGCTGCTGCACTGACGCTGAAAGTTTTCATAAACTACTTCGCTGTCCACTCACGCTATGAAACCCAGGTTCCATCTGCAAATCAGGTTTCTCATATTACAATTGACTTGCATATCCTGTTCCTTAGACTGTTTCTCAATATGTTTGGGGCCCACACAGATTTGGGAGTGTCTCCGGATTTGAAGTGCACACTAATTTGATTTGCGGGCAGTTTGCAGATTTGGGGGTGTACACATATTTTGTCATTTCATGAAAAGGTTTTGGAATTATCTATTTTTCTAGTCGGTGTGTACACAGGTTTCAAGTTGTATATAGACATGAGGGCACACACGGATTTGGAGGTGCGCACGGATCTCAGTGTTCTTACAGATTTGGTGTGTCGGCGGATTTGATGTGTGGCGAATCTGAAAGTTGTTCAATTTATCGATAAAGCAACAAAAATATCATTGAAATTGCGCTCTTATTTAGTGACGTGAACAGATTTGGAGACGCACACGGATTTGGTGATGTGTCTGGATTCAGCGGTGCATCGTCTAATACAGAGATGTACACTGATTTGACAATGTGTACAGATTCAGCGGTGTGTTGTCGAATACAGGGGTGCACACTTATTTGGGGATGTGCATATATTTACGGGTGTATAAGCCAATACCGGGATGTTTACCGATCACGGGCTTCTCACAGATTCGTCAGTTTTTGTCGATTTGGAGTTGCGACGCATCTCAAGGTTGTTTCATTTATAGATACTTTAAAAATAAATGCACTTTGAACTTTCAACAGTAATCTTGTTATTCTGTGCTGCAACCTGCTATTTTGTGAACCGTTTGAAATAACTTTTGCTCCAGATATGGTACGCCTGGATTTGGAGATGCACACGAATTCTGGGCCGCGTGCCGATTTTTAATGTTGAGGCCCATATCCTTACCCACTTGTGTTCCGGCTCGACCTAGTCCTAAAACTGCTCGAGGAAGTGCGGAAAGGACATAAGCTGTTTTCTCCCGGTAGGCATTAGTTTTTAGGACCAAGTGCTCCTGTCACGTTTTGTCACCCTGCAAACTTATCCTTCAATCTCTTTGAATTATGGAGGACAGCAGGTGTACAAATGTCTCTCTCCAGCTGACTTCATCATGATCATCATGACTCCAGTATTTCTATTTTTTTTTAATGCTTCTTAATTGTACACGCGATTTTTTTATGTTTTATCGTCGAGCAGCAGTGAAGTATCTGTTTGGCTTTGCAGAATTTGGAGATGCGCATGGATATGGGGGTGTTTTATCAAATAAGGGGGTGCGCACTTATTTGGAAAATGCCCAGATTCAGGGGTGTGGAGGCAAATACGGGTCTGCAAACAGTATTATGGAGTGTACGTGGATTTGGCGAGTCGCGCAGATTTAAAAGTGATTACCTGAGTATTTACCGACGTGTTGGGCACGGATTTGGTGATGTGCGCAGATTTAGAAGTATGTTTAGAAGGGTGCACACAGATTTGTGTCTGTCGCCCTATCTGCAGTTGAAATCGCATTTTGGTGTGCGTGGGAATTTTAATGTCAAAAAAGCCATTTGCTGAATGGTTTGAAATGATTCTTGCTCTGGAAAAATGTAATATATGTGATGTGTCAGCGTGTTTGGAGATCTCACTGATTTGCTGATATGCGCAGATTTTGGGATGTGTTTTCAAAGATGGGCGTGCACATTTGGAATACATATCGATTTGGCTGTGTTTGGCGGATCAAGGTTTGCGCACGAATATTTGCCTGCGTGCAGATTATTAATGACGAGTATGCCATTTTCACATCTGTCTGAAGTGATTCTTGCTCTGGGAAAGTCTGATGTGTATGTGGGAGTTTCAGCAGCTTTGGGGTGCGCACTGAATACGGATTGCGCATATTTAGTTTATGTCGGCAAAAACGGGAGTACACACGGTCTTGGGGGGGGCATGAACCCGGGGATGCGCACGGATTTAGGTGAGTTCTCAAAAATGGGTTTGCACACGCATTTGCACACGTGCGCCGATTTAGGGGTGTGTGTTCCAATATGGGGCTGCGGATCTATTTGGGGCGTGTCGACGAATATGGGAGTAGCAAAGTTTTTGTGGGTGTATATGATGGTTCAGACGGATCTGGCTGCGTCGGACCTTCGGATGCGTGCGGATAATTTAATGTTCAGGTCGCCATTTTGTGTTTGGAGTGAATCTTCGTCTGGATAATTTAATGTACATATGGGAATATGCGCAGATTTGGGGGGTGCACGTGGATTTTAGTGATGTGCGCATTTCTAAGGGGTCATTTTAAATATGAGTGTGCACACGAATTTGGGTGGCAACCAGATCTGGGTGTATAGACAAATCTGCAAACGGATTTTAGGGGGCGTGAGAGCTTTTATTGTCGGGAGAGCCATTTTCTGCTCTGAACCAGATCTCTGTAATAGTTGGCTCACTACGTTACGTATTAATCCAGGTTCGAAGTACGTCTGTCTTAAGTGTTGCACACCTTTTGTGACATAAACTGACGTCGGCTTCGGAGCCACCGGGATCATTAACTGGGTCCAGTCTGGCCTTCATTTTGGCGTTCATTGACCCCGTCTCTGCCTTTTATTCAATGCTACTTGCTCACCTGTAGTTTTAGTTCCTACTCCATTCCCCAACCCCCAATAGCAGGCTTGCGCATTCAACATGTTAATGCCCGGGCAGCTGCATCAAACTCCCCGGTAAGAATATTAAATCACTTTCGGTCCAGGTGTAAAACCCGTGCTCCTTACACCAGTCACACCAAACTGGAAGAGAGTCCAACAATGTGTGTATACGATGACCTCCTGCACAAATCGTCAGCCACTCATTTACCTGGACTTCCTTAGCATCTCTTCCCTCGTCAGATCACTAATCCGGAGTTGCTCGTTCTTAAGCCATGAGCCTTCGGAACCACTAAATTAACTTATTTGGAAATTTTGGGGGGTCTATAGGCTTGCATAGTACGACTCTCCTGTTCCTCCACACTGCGATCAAATCTACAATATATACTCTGTAATTCAGTTTAAAATTTTATTGTGTATGAACTTCTTATTGCGATGAAATTCTACGCTGTCCACATTGATTCATTCAGCGATGAAGCGAAGAATAATGAGCCACGGCGCCCAGTAAGCTCAATTTTACACCAGCCTAATCGCTAAGTTGTGTTCTTCTTTTTTTTTTTTTGTTTACCTTGTGAGAAGACCCATAAATATCACAGAGAGGACGTACAAATTAATTACAGAAGAACATCGGATTGAACTCCGATTTCCATTGCCCCGAGCTGGAATCGTCTGGCTCTAACCGCTTGCTACGTGGAGCCCCAAACTGCAAGTTACCAACCCACATATCCAGTTCTTCTCTCAAGTCATTTACAAATATCTGAGAAATATCTGTTATTTATGAAGTGGGGTGCCGTGCGCAATCATAATCGGTTGATAACGGACGTGGAAGCACGGAGAAACATCGGGAAATTCCAGGAAGACCTTCTTCGTTGCTGCTGCTGCTTTAAGGTCCGGGATTCTGCTGGGAAAACAGGCCCCCAGTCATCGGGGTCGCGTTGCCGATGGCTGTTCGCTGGGCCGTCTTAATACGCTCGGCAGAGTATGGTGCTCGGAGAAGCTGTGCCGGTGGGGATCGTCGTCGGCTCTGAGGTTCGACGGACTCAGGTCGCTTTCGGTTTGTGCTGCTGGTTTCGACGGAGCTTCCATTGTGTGCTGCGTCTGCGAAGCTGAGTCGGGCGGCGCCTTGGATGTCCATAGCGGGGGTATTTCCTTCTGCCGGCGGCGTGGGATGGCGAGTCTGTCGGGACCCTGGGGACTTGTGGAAACTCTGGTGATTTATTTTGAACATACAGTCCTTTAACATCTTGGTCTATTTTTTACTGTGCCCATAGTCTGTATTTTTATCAACTATGCTATTGTTTGCACTGTTGTAACTATATGTTGCAACTATGTGGTTTTGTGCAGGTCTTGTAGCTTTAGTTTTTGGTCTTCTTTTTGTCTAGTGGATATGGAGCTCCTTTCCGGGGAACGCGCTAAACGGTAGCGCGATATTAATACGCAGCAGCCTCTCCAGACACTGGATTGGGGATTGCCAAACGTTACGTGGATTTTTTGGTGTAATCTGTTTTGTCATATGCTTTTGTGATATCATTCTGGAGGAACATTGTCTCATTTTTTAACTGCATTGCATTTGTGGTTTCTAAATTACAATAAACTGAATCTGAATCTGAAAGCAAGGTTACAGAACACATCTTTTGGAAACGCCCCATCTACTGCCAGCCCGATACTCACCATGACTCCCGACGTTCTGGATCGAGCTATTGTGGGGGCACTTGTCAAACGCCTCACTCAATTCCATACACAGATCATCCATCTCATTAATTTGTTTTGTCACTCTCTCAGGAAGTCATACAGGTGCGTAAGGTATGACCTTCCCCTCACAAAGCCAGTTGATTGCCTGTGATTCTGCTTCTCTAATTATTTGCCAAACCTAACGTGAAGAATCCCCTTCAATCTGTTAACCTCCATAAATGGCAGAAGTCACTGTTTTACAATTCCCAGGATTATCCTTACTACTTATTACCCGTCTTAACCAAGCTTATATTTAGAGCTTATACTTCGATATTACCCGCTCACGATTAAAATTAATAAACATCATGGACCAGCCTCTGAAGGACTCAGATTGATACCTCAATTCAGCTTTCTCTGGTGAATGTAATATCTGAATACAAACTGCCGCTACTCCCAACATCTGTCTAATTGTATAAATAATTTATCCCCGATCGTGTTCGTTTAGAGAGATCCTTCAATTTCCCAGTTGCGTCAATTCAAAATTAACTGAACCATTGTACTATTAATTATCAAGTTTCTGTTTCTATAACACTGTCCTTTTCAACCATATTTCGTTTTTGTTTTTTGTCCAGGGTCAGTTCTGTGTTGGCACAGCCGAATATCTCATTGACAGTGACTAGGATTAGACCAATCACAAGTAAGAGACAATCTGTAGACTCTAGAAATCCAAAATGCTGGGGGAGCTCTGCAGGCCAGGTAGCATCTGTGGACAAGTGTAAACTGTGGCCGTTTTGCTCAGAGAGCTTTCAGCAGAATTGGATTTATTTTCCTTTCTCTCCAAATCTGCTGTCTGAGCTGAAGACTTTCGCCAGCACTTTGTGTCGGATTAGATCATATCAGTTCCCATTTCGCTTCGCTGTGTCTTTTGTTCTTGGGTTCACAGCATCGCCTCGTCCACCCAACACCACTCCTCCACCTTCCATTTGAAAGCTAACATTCTGTTACTGGAAATTAGTTCAAATCGGAAAACAGGAGGATAAAATACAGGTAGGGACAGAGGAGAAAATCAGCGTGAAGTAAAGGAAGGGTAATGATGGGAGCAGGAGTGGTTAATATCGACGAAAGTATACTCCATATCAAGCTGTTTTGTCAGAATCGGGAAGAAGGGTTGACAGGTTCGTATCAAGGCACAACTGAAGCGGGACGAGGGTAAGATGCAAAGGGGATTTTTCTGGGATGCTGAGTCTAGTGGTGCCGTTGCGATCGACTGTACATATTTGTTGTATAACTGTAAGGCAACACACACAAAATGCTGGTGCAATTCAGCAGCTGGATGGCAACGTTGGGAAAGAGTAAACATTCAACTATTCGGGCCGACAACCTTCATGATTTAGTGTGTTTTGTTTTGTATTTCCAGCATCGACAGATTTTCTCCTGCTTTGTTTGAAACTCTGTTCATCATATTGTTTCCGTTTATTACAAGTGGGAGTACAGAATAGGAGCGTGAAGACAGCTGAATTGTACTACAGCATAGCATTTATTTCTATATTTTAATGAGTTTCAAAATCCGATTCAGTGGGTATTTCACCACATTCTTGAGATCCTCTCGGAATTTGCTCTGAGTCAGGGCGTAAATACACGTGTTAGTGCAGGAACTGAGGATCTGCAGCATTCCCGCTGTCTCTTCTATAATGTAAACGGGATTCATGACAGAATAATAAACAAAACTCTTTGAAATCCGTTGATAGATGAGAAATACCAAACGTGTTCCCCACAACAATATGAAACTGCCGGTTATGCTAAAGAGCAAAACGATGGATTTACGTCTGTTCTCCATCTCCCGGTCCTTGTCATTCTTTCCACTCTTTTGTCCCCGGAGCCCCCTGCGGGCTCGACTGACCACCAGAATCCGCCTGGCTGTCAGAATATTGAAAAACAAAATCAGAAAGAATGGTACACAAGGGGTAAAAATGCGGTAAAACATCTCAAATACCACCCATGAGGGAGAGTTTCTGTAGCTCGGTGTAAGAACACAATACCAGGGTATACCATCAATTATTATCATAGGCTCGTATACAAAGCCCCAGGGAACACACTCCAAACAGGCCAGCACACTCACTGTCCCGATAACCACAGCCGCCGTTCTCTCGGTGCAATATTTTGTTTTCAGCTTCTCACAGCAAATAGCCACAAATCGATCGACGGTGAAAGAGACAGTCAACCAGACAGCGGCAGTAGTGCTCGCATGAATCAGCCATCTAGCGATCCTGCACACAGGAGTGATGAACAGGAATGATCGGCGAAAATAAAGCCAAGCAGTCCACGTCAGGAGCGGAAACGAGATAACGACCAGGAGATCGGCCGCTGACATTCCCACCAGGTAGAGAGTTACAAATTTGGAGAGACCGCACTTATCCCGGGACAGGATCACAATCGCCATCAAGTTCGCTGAGGAGAGAGGGGAAATAGGAAATTGAGAAAATACTGTAAAATCCATTGCCTCAGTTTTCGGGAATCATGTAATATTCCCATTTTATTGTTGCATTCAGCGGTAGAAGGGTGAAGAGAGGGTCAAGATCTGGCTGAGTTTACACATTAAAGTAAAGTCAAATGATTTAAATTCGGATTCCTTTCTGATGACCAGAAATATGAAGAGGCAGCGGACAGATGAAACTATGTACCCTCAGAGTCAGCACTGTTTGGAACATTTTTATCGGCTTCATCCGCTTCTGATATGAATGAAATGAATCATTCGGACGCCGATGGCGGGATTTTTGCATTACACAATCATCAACTTCCCTGCGACTCCCTGTCCGCGAGAGAATAGCCGAAGGACACAACAGAAACTGGAATTCCCGGAACCACTCATCCAGACAAAAATAGAGTATGTGTGAGAGCAGTTAACGTGTATTTTCTGAACTATTTTCAGAGAGCCCACATGACACGACTTTCTCTTACTCTTTCTATACAAGCTGCCTGAGGCTTTGTGTTTCCAGCATTTCCCGTGTTTGTTTCCTATTCCAGCATTTGCCACCTCGCCGACTTTACAGCAGAACTTTGACTGAGGCAGCAGTCACAGCCTAGTCTGATACAGCCTCTCAGATATACTTAACGCCCCCGACTGAATCGATCACAGGGAAGCCGGGAGAATAATTCAACATCCATTCGCAGGCACGGTGACACAGACAGATGTCTGTAGCGGTGTCAGATGTAGATATATTATAATACATTTTACAGTATTTATAGTTATAAGGATAATATAATACATTTCACAGTGTTGGTAGTTATGAGTCAGCACGTCGGTTTTTTTAATTGATCAGCAACGACGTCATTGTGTTGACCAGCAACTGCTTCACTTTCTGTCACACCGCTCACTTTTACTGAAAATCCTCAATCTTCCTGCTGCAACAGGGAGCTCCTCAAATTTGCTGAATCGTTACCACTAATCGATTGTTTGATCATGACACGTACCTCACACAACCGCTCACATACCAATGCAGACAATCAATTAGCATCATCTCCGCGGCAGTATAAACACAGTATTTGCAATTGCAGTGTAGCTGCTTCGAGACCAATAGCACAGAGACCCGAGCATCACATTATTGAACACAAACCGCTGGAAGATATCTGCCTGTTCCACTGAGGTCTTCCGATGTTGGCGGATTCGCTGAATTCTTACAGCGGTTTATTTTTAGATCCAGATATCAGAATCCACAGTCGCTGGCTTTGGTTCCACTCCTAGAATGCCGAATACTAGGACTGGACATGAAGTTGTGGAAACCAGCGACAGAAACAATCACTATATTGGCATTAATTTCCATTCCCCCCTCCCCAATGGCAGCCGATACCGCAGCTTACCGAGAATTCCAAAGGCTGAAATAAAAGGATAGTAAACTTCTCCTATCCGCAAAAGGACTGGATAACCCATTTCCGTGATAAACTGCCAATTGTGTTGCTCCTGAATTCACAGCTCTTTCAGAAACTCTGAGCTAATGTATTCAAAACGCCCTTCATTTATAGAAAGGATCAGTCTCCAGAGACACTGTTATGCAGCTGTCTGACTACAGTCACTTGAACAATCATGGTAATTCAGCACCATTCATTGTCTCTGATGTAAATATTGGGCCGACAGAAGACAAGCGCTTCTAAATTCCTAGGCATTACCTCCACGGTTCCTCACCTAGTGAAAAGAATGCCGGAGATCCATTGATAAACACCCGAAGCAGCAACATTTACAAATTTCATTTTTTCTCTCCGCTAATTAACCACTTGTGAACAGAGTTCAACGACACGTCCGAACCCAAACTTCTCTCCCTGTGGTTTTCCATTTCCGACATCATCCTGGACACACGAACACACACACGCGGAATGGCAGTGTTCGGATGACCACGATGCTGATGTACTAAAAATGACAGAATTTGCAGATGCTGGAAATCCTCAGGGGAAGGCGACACACACAAAGTGCTGGGAAAAGAATTTTGAGATGTTGCTGATGTAATTGGATCTTAAGAGCATCTCAGACCTGCCAGAACTCAAAGGAAGAAATGCTTCGATCTGCAAAGGGAATATTCAATAGTAAATATTAAACATAGGACTCTAAATTGGGAGATGAATCGACGTAGGATGGATGAAAGTGAATGAAAGAATGACAAGCATCATATGCTATATTATAACTGTGTGAAAAAGACAGAGGGTCAGACCGACAGATTGACAGTGGCTCACGCTGCAACGGCCGCTTCACACAACCGTCTGGCAAATACCCCTCCCTTACTGACCGACTTTCCTTTTCCTACCAACAGAGAAAAACTTCAATCAACTCCGATTTTCCCTCATGTGGAGTCACCAGAGCAGTCGCTCCTCTCTGACACACAAGGTGTGTTACAAAGCACAGACACACCGACAGCTCATTAGCTCCACAGTTTCAGACAGCAGAGAAATTCAGATTCAGTCCCACACTGAACTCAAGACCCAGACACAGATTACCAATACAACGCCTACACTGATGGTTAACATTTCCATTGACCTCGGTACCACTGTTCTACAGTAGAGACACAGACCCAGTCTCCATTTCCACACCCACGGGGTTAGCAGTGTCAGTGTGAGCTCAGGATTGGACGAACAGCTGGAAAATTGGGAAATTATGAATGTGGTTTTGGAAGAACTTAAGAAAGTTTCGGACAAGCTCGTGGGTTTCTGGATAATATGCGTGTGTCAGAATTAGTCAGCAGGTTAATGTAAGACAGATGATTTAAATGGACCACGTTAAAACATTTAGGTAACTCAGGGTTTGTGGCTGAAACCGCAGCTGTTCACAGTCTACAGTGGAGATCTGGATGTGAGGACGAACTATATTATATTATATCCATGTCGGCTGTTGTACAGAGCTGAATGGCAGGGTTCGTAGTGAGAAGGGCACAGTGAGGGTTTCGGGATGCAGACAGAAGTGAAGGAACGAAGTTGTGGCAAACGGATAGTATATAGGGTTATGTGAGGCCATTCATTCCCGGGGGGAAAAAATGAGAAAATCAATATTTACATGGGGCCAGATTGAACGGTTCGAAGGGACCTGACGTTCCTTGTCAACAAATCACTAAGAGTTAACATTCAGGTACCGCAAATAATTATGGAGTCAAACATTTTTGTGTTGTGATACAGGAGGATTGATGAGAGTTATAGAGATATATTACTAGGAGGTGTCCTGCAGGTGTGGTGGGAATGCACCCTGAATGTTAGATCCAGGTCTTGTCACACTTCCTTATGAAAGTTGTCACTAGTAAAGAGAGGGTGCCGAAACTATTCCTCACACTGACAGTATAGTTCCGTAGATGGCATACTTGCTGTGTGAGGGGAGAGCGAGTCTGTATTCGCTGGAATTGTGAGCAGAATTGCTGGATTAATTTCAGATCATTCAGACCAATTGCAAGGAGGATGTTTACCGTGAATGATCATTATATTACCATGTGTCACAGTCCCAGACTGAAGGAGCGGATATTCAGCAAGAGTGATTCCCTCTTCTGTTAAATCATACAAACGTGCAGGACAGGAGGAGGACATTTTTGTCTGTGATGTTGGGCTGACGTAAGTAAGCCAGGGATGCCTCATTAAACTAATCCCCCCGCCTGAATGCACGTTAAATATTATTTCCAGGTCTGGGCACAGTTCCTCAAGGAAGTTATCCCTGCAACAGAGAGAGTGAAGGGACTATTCCTCACACTGACCCGACGGCTACAAGCGACGGCAGGCTGTCTTTGTGAGGGGAGAGTGCCTGAGTTGGGCCTGCATTCTTTTGAATTGTGAGGAGAATTGATGGATTCTGTCAGGTAATTCGACCGACTGCTGGAAGGATGTTTCCCTTGAATGACAATTCTTTTACCATGGGTCATAGACTCAGAATGAAGGAAATGATATTCACGATGGGGTGGAAAATAAATTTCCCTCATCAGGGATTATTTCTTCAGTGAGACAATTCGGTACAGGAAGAGACAATTTAGTCTGTGATGTTGGGCAGATATGGTTAATTCGGTGATGCCTAATTAAACTAATCACCCTGCCTGCATGTTTTCCATATCCGACCCTTCTCCGTGCATTTGATAGCCTGTCTCTGAATCTTATAATTACCCCTGCCTTCACCACAACGCTAGAAATGCATTCTAGACACCCGCAACTCTCTGCTTTGGTTTGTTTAAATCATGTCCGAACACATCTCCTTTGAACATTTTCCTCTCTCACCTCAACTACGTGTCCTCTGTTATCCGATACTTAAATTCTTTGTAATAGGTTACAGTTGCCTACTGTATTTATGCCTCTCCATCTCCCCTTGCTGGCTGCCATTCTGGAAAGAATAACTCAAGTTCGTGCAAATCCTCCTTTTAGATCTCCTCCCTATGAAACTTTGCTGAAAGCTTTCCAAAGCCTCGGCTTCTTTCTTATAACGGGGCGACCGAAACCAATGTTAAACTCCAGATGGAATCTAACCAGAGACTGATAAAGCGGCAACATCAATTCCCTTTATGACAAGACTGATCCTCCCAGTCATTGCCTTGGCTTCTGCCATCCGGAAAGAACTGTTTAAGTTTGTGCAACCTGACCAGAGTTCTATAGAAAACCAGGGTTCTCTGGACAAGACCGAAGCGACGGAAGTGGGCTGATTCAGCCACGACCCGAGAAGCAGTAGGTGGGGAAGTGATGGAGGATGTTTGTTCTCCACCACGACAGGTGGATAAAGTGATCAGCCGAAGTGAATGGCCACAACATTTCCTCCCTCAAGCACAAGCATCTTGCCCGACAGGAAACTGAGCATGAAATTCACATTCTGGGTAAACAGGACAAGCCACAACTGGGCGATCGAGGACGAAGGATTCAGTGAGGGAAAGTCCAGATTAATTAATTGCTTAAGGGTTTCAATTATCGTAAATATTAGTGAACGTTACGATCATGGGACGGTACTTTGACTAAATGGCGGGTAAATATGTTTTTATCCAAACAGGCGATGACCTGAGGGGAGTGTTTCTGCCTGTTCCCATTGGAGTATCTGGAGAGGCGGGGCCATGGGCCGTCCGTACTTTCCGAGAAGAGTGGAGAAAAGGAGAGAGTGCTGAATTGGAAGTCGAGTATTCCGTAACTGACGCCAAAGACTTTAAAGACAAGTTGTTCTCGTTTCTGCGGAGTGAGGCGAAGTGGCCGTTCGATGTGAACGGTCTAATGATTCATTCAGAAGTTGATTTAAATTCTGAACTCGGTTTGGCTATTACATCTCCGGCTGATAACCGCAGAGGGATTTCTTCGGAAAGCCAGTTTTGCAGGCTTGGAAAGTTCGGTGGCATCAAGCCCACATCCGATGGGGATGAAGAATATGAGGCTTGGGCTGAGCAGACTTCTCAGTTACTGGATGAATAATATGAGGAAACTGAGACTGGCAGAGAGCTTGAACGGTCCGTCCGCTGATATAGCGAGTTTCCTAAAGACAGAAAAGATATTGCCACATCAGCCAATTACCTGCAAGCTCTCGAAGATGTAATTGCCACTGCTGAAAACGCAGCCGATCTGAGGATGATGTTTAGGCACACATTTTAGTAAGAAGGAGCTAAATTGCTTGCCTACATTTTCAGATTGGCGAAGCTGCTGCTCTGTTTGAACTGCAAAGGGTACACTCAACTGTCTATGAGAAACTGAGGAAAAGCAAATTGTGAAGAGCGGGTTGTCACATGACGTGATTGTTCTACATATTCGAATGACTCGAAAGATGCGGCCTCTTCCGTCTTTACTCAGAGATGTTATAGAGCAAGAAAACGAGATGGAGAAGTGGGAGGCCTCCATCATGAGAGCAAAGTTCTCCGTAGAAACCTCTGTTCCTGAAGCGCCCTTAACGTCACACAAGTGTGGGTTTTGCAGGTCGTCGAGAAACATCTGACGACCGACGTCATTGGGGTGATATCGGTTGGAGCTGCCACCAAGAACCAAATGCCGATTGTTACGAACCCGTGGGTATCTGGTACCTGTCACGTGACCATTACGTGATTGAGGCTATACTGGAGATGAGGTAATGGTCTTGTGATGGTGGAGTGAGTCATTTCCCCCGCCAGTGAGAGGTCATGTGATAGTTTTGTTCAACAGGGTATAAATGGAGAACCCCTCCCTGTGACGCGGGGCATTCGGTGGTTGACTTCACTGTTGATTCCACGTTGCGCGTTTTTCGATATATGACGCAGTGATGTACCAAGGCGACGGCTGCTACTGAGCAAGATCCTTAGAACAGTGCCGTGAACAGCGTTTTCTGTTGCAACTGACGGGAAGATAGACATTTTAAGCGGGAGTGCGAAAAATGCTATTCCTGAAGGGATATTGCGGCCAAGCTCTGATGTATCTCAACAGATTGATGGTGTTTATGCTGGAGACATAATTGACACAGGTTCTGACGATAATTTGCTTTACAGATCCACTTACAACCGGTGTCCGACGCATTTGCCTTTGGCGCCAGTGAGTGCCCTTGATGTTCCGGGGTGAGTACTGACGAGTACCCCTACGATGGATAATTTTCCTTGAAGCTGGTACTTACGGAAGCAGATGTTGGAGTAACTGAGACTATTGACACAACATTGTTGGTCTGCCCAGATTACATTGAAATAGATGGACTCCAAGGAGCATGCGAAGAGAGGAACAGATAGAACTTTTTGTCATGATCCGGTCCGTGAAATCCACATTCCGGTTCACGGTCCAGTCTAGTTCCTTATTCCAGGTTTTCCGGGTTTCCCCAGTTTCTGTTGAGGCAGCTTATTCTCGTTTGGGCTGGCATCATAAATAGCTTCAGGATTCAGCCTCTGTCTGCTGGATCGTTCCTGTCCAAAGCCCCCGTCTGTATCCCTCCCCCTAACCTTCCTGCTGGGAGCCTTGCCTCGCCTCGTCTCTGCCTGGAGCCTTGCCTCACCTGCAGACTAGCCTTGCCTTGCCTCCCCTGGAACTTTGCCTCCTCTGGGGTGTTGACTCGCCTTTCCTCTGTCTGGAGCCTTGCCTCGCTTTTCCTGTGTCTGGAGCCTCGCCCTGTTTGGAACTGTCTGTTCCTGTCCACGCCTTCGCTAGGTTGGTCCAGTCATTTTGCGGCTACCTAGCGTTGGGAACTGCCTATCCGTGTCCATGCCTTCGCTAGGTAGGTCCGGCCGTTTTGCCGCTTCCTAACGTTGGGAACTGTCTCGTCGTGTTCAGCGTTCTGTGTAATGAGTCCCAGCCCTCCGTCCTGTATCCAAGGAGGGGTCCCGGCTCGGTTTTGCATGTTCCTGTCTCTTACTAGGGTCTGTGTTCTGCGTCCCCCTCCCTTCCTCGACCAAGTCAAGGCTTCGGGGTCGCGTCCAGTCCCAGTCACGTCCTAGGTCCTTGTCCTGTCCAAGCCTCTGCTCTGCGTCCTTGTCTTGTCGATGTGCCTCGCCCAGCCCAGTGCTGGGATTCCCTCGTCCTGTGCTGGGGTCCCCTTGTCCTGTCCAATAGTCTCACGTCTAGTCCTGTGCCAACACCGCGTCCTGTAGCCCTGTCTTGTCCTCGCCGGGTTCAGGAGTCTGAGCCCGAGTGAAGACCCAGGGTCTGGGTCCTTGTCTAGTCTCTGACTGGGAGTCTGAGCCCAGGCTCCTTGTACCCAGTTCCATGTCCTGGTTCCCCTCTCCTTGTCAAGTCCTAGTCCAGAGCCGGAATCCTTGTCTCGTCCGGGTCCTGTGTCATGTCCAGCGTCTTTTCTTCCTCTCTTCCCTTGCTTCCTTCTCACGCCTAGTCCTGTTCCTGGTTGTTCAGTGTCTGTGTCGTGCTTTTGGGTCCACTGCCCACGTCTCCCCATGACACTTTTTGAACATCTTGTCCATTCACCGTTTG
This sequence comes from Hemitrygon akajei, assembly GCF_048418815.1. Classification (NCBI taxonomy): domain Eukaryota; kingdom Metazoa; phylum Chordata; class Chondrichthyes; order Myliobatiformes; family Dasyatidae; genus Hemitrygon; species Hemitrygon akajei. Next base: position 270,422 of record NW_027332029.1, on the reverse strand, counting down.
TTCAGTGCTGCTTTTGAGAAGGTGCAAGTTCCTGCTAAGTAGATTGATTAGCGGAAAGGAGGAACTGTGAGGTGCATCCCGTCTAAACCTGTCATGTTACATTCTGGGAGCAGCTAGAGCGACAGGAAACTCCTGTGAAATGTTCGAGGAATGGAAACAGGGATTAACTGATAAAATGTTGGAACGCGAAGACGCCTTTTCCACTGGCAGGTCTGAATTTGTTTTTTTTCCCCCCTTAAGTACTTGCCGCTCTATTAGAGCAACAGAGGGCACCTCTTTCCGAGAGAGGTCTCGCCGACTAGTTCCAGCAGGGGATCAATATATTTATCAGCTGCTGCTGAAACTGAATGAAGCTAAGTTTAGTCATGGAGCAGGAGTGCCTAAACCGCCAGGTGACTCGAGTGATAGACACGGGGAGACACCGACCAGTAGCCAGCCGGGAGACATGAGTGATGGACACGGGAGACAAGGTACATTAGTCAGCTGGGTGACACGAGTGATAGACACTGAAAGAGATCAAGGGGTGGTTGAAGGAGGAACCACTGACACTCCTGAATTCCCGTGAGTACAGACGCAGAACCTTCACATGCTTCTCGCATGACAAAGCTTTCAACCCGGAATAATTTTCTAAACCACCTTTGAACCGTCTTCAGTGACAGCATACCCTATCTCAGACAAGGGGCTCCAAACTGCTCATAATACTCGAGGTAAGGCCACGTCAGTGCATTTAAAAACTTGAAAATCCCATTGCTGCATCCATACTCCATTCCTCTCGAAATGATCGCGAACATCGCATTGGCCTTCCTCACCACTTTCGCAACCTGCATATCAACCCTCAGAGAATGCTGGACGAGGAACCTAGAGTCCCTTTGCACCTCCGATTTTCCAATTTCCTCTGCGTTGAAAAAATAGCCTTCCATTTTATTTCTTCTGCTCAAGTGCAGGACCATATATTTCCTGACAGTATGTACTATCTGACACTTCTTTCCCATTCTCTTAATCTGTCTCCGTCCTTTTGTAGCCTTTCTGCTTCCTCCAGATGTCCTGCACCTCCACCTATGTTCCTCCTGTCCGCAAACCCGTCCGTAAGATCATCAGTTCCAACATCCCAGTCATTAACATACGAAATAAAATTATTCATCCATCCATCAAGTCTACTGTATCCTGCATTTCTATTTGATATTTTGCTACCTGAATTGCAACCTTTTTTTACATTTAATCTAGTACGCTTCTATTGTACAAATTTTATTTTTATAACTTTCGAAATCATATTTACTATCTGCATTAAATGTTTGAGCTTTAAGTGAATAATTTTAAATCGTGCATATTCGATCCTCTGTCAATGTGTAATTCATCTTAGAAAATACTTATGAAAGAAATCAGGAGGGCTAAAAGAAGACATGAGGTTGCTTAGGCATTTAGATTGAAGGATAATCTTAAGAGTTTCCACAAGTATGTTAAGAGCAAAAGGATAGTAAGGGATAAAATTGATCCTCTTGAAGATCAGCGTGGTCGGCTATGTATGAAACCAAAAGAAATGGGAGAGAAATTAAATGTTTTTTTTTTGCATCTGTATTTACTAAGGAAACTAGGATGCAGTCTATGGAAACAAGGCAAACAAGCAGGGAGGTCATGGAACCTATAAAGATGAAAGTGGAGGAGGTGCTTGCTGTCTTGAGGCAAATCAGAGCAGATAAATCCCCAGGACCTGAGGGTATTCCCTCTGACCTTGAAGGAGACTAGTGTTGAATTTGTAGGGTCCCTGGCAGAAATATTTAAAATGTCGATATCCACGGGTCAGGTACTGGAGGATTCGAGGATATCTCATGTAGTTCCGTTGTTTAAAAAAAGCTCTGAAACTAAGCCGGGAAATTATAGGCCGGTAAGTTTGACATCCGTAGTAGGTAAATTATTAGAAGGAATACTAAGAGATAGGATCTACAATTTTTTGGGTAGACAGGGACTTATTAGAAAAAGTCAGCATGGCTTTCTGAGTGGTAGGTCATGTTTAACCAATCTATTAGAGTTTTTCGAGGAAGGTACCAGGAAAGCAGATGAAGAGAATGGAGTGGATGTTGTATACATGGACTTCAGTAAGGCCTTTGACTAGGTCCCGCATGGGAGGTTAGTTAGGAAGATTCATTTGCTAGGTATACATGGACAGCTAGTAAATTGGATTAGACATTGGCTCATTGGAAGACGCCAGAGAGTGGTAGTGGAGGATTGCTACCCTGAGTGGAATCTTGTGACATGTGGTGTGCCACAGGGATCAGTGTCGGGTCCCTTGTTGTTTGTCATCTATATCAATGATCTGGATGATAATGTGGCAAATTGGATAAGCAAATTTGCTGATGATATAAATATTGGAGGCTTTCAAAGCTTGCACAGGGATCTGAACCAGTTGGAGGAATAGGCTGAAAAATGACAGATGGAGATTAATGCGGAGAAGTGTGAGGAATTGCACTTCTGAGGGTCAAACCAAGGTAGAACATAGAAGGTAAATGGTAGGACACTGAGGAGTGCATTAGAACAAAGGGATCTGGGAGTAAAGGTACATAATTCCCAAAAAGTGGCTTCACAAGTAGATATGATTGTAAAGAAAGCTTTTGGTACATTGGCTTTTATAAATCAAAGTATTGAGTACAAGATTTGGAATGTAATGGTGAGGTTGTATACAACATTGGTGAGACCGAATATTGAGCATTGTGTGCAGTTTTGGTCATCAAATTACAGGAAGGATATTAATAAGTTTGAAAGAGCGCAGAGAAGGTTTACGAGGATGTTGCCAGGACTTGCGAAACTGAGTTACAGAGGAAGGTTGAACAGGTTAGGACTTTATTCCCTGGAGTGTAGGAGAATGAGGGGTGATTTGATAGCGGTGTATAAAATTATGATGGGTATAGATAGAATGAATGCAAGCAGGTTTTTTCCACTGAGGCCAGGGGAGAAAAAAAAACAGAGCACATTGGTTAAAGGCGAAGGGGAAAGGCTTAAAAGGAACATGGGGGGGGGGGGCTTCTTCACGCAGAGAGTGGTGGGAGTGTGGGATGAGCTGCCAGATGAATTGGTGAATGCGGGCTCACTTTTGACATTTAAGCAAAACTTGGGCAGGTCTATGGATGAGAGAGGTTTGGAGGGACATGGCGCAGTTTCAGATCAGTGAGACTAGGCAGAAAAATGGTTCGGCACAGCCAAGAAGGGCCAAAAGGGCAGTTTCCGTGCTGTAATATCTATTGTTTTATAGATCTATCTGGTTGTCTCTGAGAGCGGTAACACCTAAACAAACTCCAGTGGGCTTCGTAGTCGCCCTCGATTATGACATAAAATAACAATTAATATTGCTATTATCATTATTCTTTTGCTTGACTTTGCACAGTGTGTTATGTTATACATATTGAGTGTTTTGGCTGTCCTGTTAGTGCGGTCATCCATGGATTTTATTGTGTTTATTGTGATGCCCGCGAGAAAGTGAATCTGATTGTACATGGTGATACATGTATATAGAAAGGCTCTGATGCAAAATTTATTCGCTTTGAACTTTGAACCAATTGGGCCGAAGGCTATTTTCCGTGCTGTGCGATTTAAAACACCTGCATTGCAAAACAAGGAAGAGTGGCCTGTTAAACCACAAAAAGAGAATATAATCCTGTGCGGAATGATTAATCCGGTATTCCCAAATCCAGAAAGGTGTTAAATGCACGTAACTGAACTCCACGGCAGATGTACGCTTAAGAACGACGATGTAAAATGCCGTTTCAATATAGAGACCAACAACGTGTCTGAATTGCCCTGATGTCATTCTGCCCAAAAAACAGCCACGGCTGAGAAGGTGATACAGACGCTCCTCACCGAGGCCTCGTTCTCATCAAACTCCGCAGCCCGAAACCCATGTCATGTGACCCGTTGTTCAGTTCTCTGTTGTGACTAAATCAAAATCTTTATCTTAATTGCTTCTTTCTCGTACTCCCAAACAGTTCACGCTTTGATCGCTCAGTAAAATTACAGTGATTGCATTATAAAAACAGCACGTGAAAAACAGAGTATTTGTCAGGAGTGGGGTTCGAACCCACGCCTCCAGGTGGAGACCAGAACATTCGCGTTTCTCGCTTTAAGTCTGGCGCCTTAGACCACTCGGCCACGCTGACAGCCCTGCAGTACTCTCTCCATATGCCAGATAAACAGCTGTATTTCGGAATAAACTGACTGACTGTTTTGTTGAGCGGGTATACGTATAAACACACTCTATATCCTGGGATTTTAAATGAATATGGACGTGGTGCATTTTCTCAGAATGCCGAGCATGTGCGGAATCAGAGCGTACAGCATCACAGCACTGGAATTGTGCTGCACTCCGTTCAGGCCATCCTCCAGAGAAAGGATGACGCGGATTCGGAGAGTGTGCAGAAGAGCATCACCAAGATGCTACCTGAATTAGACGGTTTGTGCACTAACCAAAATTTGGACAACCTTGTTCTTTTTCTCTGGAGCATCGGAGGTGAGGGGGAAATGACACTTTCCCTTTTCCACCGATGCTGCCTGTCTGCTGCGCTTCTCCTGGCATGCTCAGCTATTCAATATAGAATAGATTTTAAAGTGAAATGATTGGTTGTCGGAATATTCAATGAATGGGCACGTGAGCGTACATTATGCCCTTTTGATCAATAGTCTGATTGTTGATGGGTAGTAACTGTTCTTGAACGTGGCCGTGCGAGTCCTGAGGCTCTTGTACCGTCTATATATATATAGTTTTGTTAGTCTCGAAGAATGCGTCGTTAGCTGATATATAACTACAACATTTCTCACTGGAAAGCAAACGGGGATTAAGTCTCCACAGATGCCGTTCTCTAATGTTTAAAGTGTTTGCGCAGATTTAGGGCTGCTTCGGCATATATGGGTGACAACTGATTTACGATGCGAACAGCTTACATAGGAATTATGGAACTGTATTCACAGATCCCTCTGCTCTCCCTCATTCCTCAATTCCCTAACAATTATTGTATATATCTACCCAGGTAGGTCCGGCCAAAGTGCAGTGGCTCTTGATCCCATCTGGATGGAATGTCACATTAGATTCCAACTGCAAAATGTTCGGTCCGTTTTTCCAGCTGTTTCACTGACGCTGAAAGTTTTCATAAACTGCTTCGCTGTCCACTCACGCTATGAAACCCAGGTGTCATCTGCAAATCAGGTTTCTCATGTTACAATTGACTTGTATATCCTGTTCCTTAGACTGTTTCTCAATAAGTTTGGGGCGCACACAGATTTGGGAGTGTCTCTGGATTTGAGGTGCATACTAATTTGATTTGCGGGCAGTTTGCAGATTTGGGGGTGTACACATATTTTGTCATTTCTTGAAAAGGTTTTGGGATAATCTATTTTTCTAGTCGGTGTGTACACGGGTTTCAAGTTGTACATAGACATGAGGGCACACACGGATTTGGAGGTGCGCACGGATCTCAGTGTTCTTACAGATTTGGTGTGTCGGCGGATTTGATGGTGTGGCGAATCTGAAAGTTGTTCCATTTATCGATAAAGCAACATAAATATCATTGAAATTGCGCTCTTATTTAGTGACGTGAACAGATTTGCAGGTGCACACGGATTTGGTGATGTGTCTGGATTCAGCGGTGCATCGTCTAATACTGAGATGAACACTGATTTGACAATGTGTACAGATTCAGCGGTGTGTTGTCGAATACAGGGGTGCACACTTATTTGGGGATGTGCATATATTTACGGGTGTATAAGCCAATACCGGGATGTTTACCGATCACGGGCTTCTCACAGATTAGTAAGTTTTTGTCGATTTGGAGTTGCGACGCATCTCAAGGTTGTTTCATTTATAGATACTTTTAAAATAAATGCACTTTGAACTTTCAACAGTAATCTTGTTATTCTATGCTGCAACCTGCTATTTTGTGAACCGTTTGAAATAGCTTTTGCTCCGCATATGGTACGCCTGGATTTGGAGTTGCTCACGCATTCCGGGCTGAGCGCCGATTTTTAATGTTGAGACCCATTTCCTTACCCAGTTATATTCCGGCTCGACCTAGTCCTAAAACTGCTGGAGAAAGTGCGGAAAGGACAGAAGCTGTTTTCTCCCGGTAGGCATTAGTTTTTAGGGCCAAGTGCTCCGGTCACATTTTGTCACTCTGCAACCTTATCCTTCAATCTCTTTGAATTATGGAGGACAGCAGGAAATGTCTCTCTCCAGCAGACTTCATCATGATCATCATGACTCCAGTATTTCTAATTTTTTTTTAATGATTCTTAATTGTACACGAGATTTTTTATGTTTTATCGCCGAGCAGCAGTGAAATATCTGTTTGGCCTTGCAGAATTTGGAGATGCGCACGGATATGGGGGTGTTTTATCAAATAAGGGGGTGCGCACTTATTTGGAAAATGCGCAGATTCAGGGGTGTGGAGGCAAATACGGGTCTGCAAACAGTATTATGGAGTGTACGTGGATTTGGCGAGTCGCGTAGATTTAAAAGTGATTACCTGAGTATTTACCGAAGTGTTGGGCACGGATTTGGTGATGTGCGCAGATTTAGAAGTATGTTTAGAAGGGTTCACACAGATTTGTGTCTGTCGCCCTATCTGCAGTTGAAATAGCATTTTGGTGTGCGTGGGGATTTTAATGTCAAAACAGCCATTTGCTGAATGGTTTGAAATGATTCTTGCTCTGGAAAAATGTAATATATGTGGTGTGTCAGCGTGTTTGGAGAGCTCACTGATTTGCTGATATGCGCAGATTTTGGGATGTGTTTTCAAAGATGGGCGTGCACATTTGGAATACATATAGATTTGGCTGTGTTTGGCGGATCAAGGTTTGCGCACGAATATTTGCCTGCGTGCGGATTATTAATGACGAGGATGCCATTTTCACATCTATCTGAAGTGATTCTTGCTCTGGGAAAGTCTGATGTGCATGTGGGAGTTTCAGCAGGTATGGGGTGCGCACTGAATACGTATTGCGCATATTTAGTTTATGTCGGCGAAAACGGGAGTACACACGGTCTTGGGGAGGGCATGAACCCAGGGATGCGCACGGATTTAGGTGAGTTCTCAAAAATGGGTTTGCACACGCATTTGCACACGTGCGCTGATTTAGGGGTGTGTGTTCCAATATGGGGCTGCGGATCTATTTGGGGTGTGTCGACGAATATGGGAGTAGCAAAGTTTTGGTGGGTGTATATGATGGTTCAGACGGATCTGGCTGCGTCGGACCTTCGGATGCGTGCGGATAATTTAATGTTCAGGTCGCCATTTTGTGTTTGGAGTGAATCTTCGTCTGGATAATTTAATATGCATATGGGAATATGCGCAGATTTGGGGGGTGCACGTGGATTTTAGTGATGTGCGCATTTCTAAGGGGTCATTTTAAATATGAGGGTGCACCCGAATTTGGGTGGCAACCGGATCTGGGTGTTTAGGCCAATCTGCAAACGGATTTTAGGGGGCGTGAGAGCTTTTATTGTCGGGAGAGCCATTTTCTGCTCTGAACCAGATCTCTGTAATAGTTGGCTCACTACGTTACGTATTAATCCAGGTTCGAAGTACGTCTGTCTTAAGTGTTGCACACCTTTTGTGACATAAACTGACCTCGGCCTCGGAGCCACCGGGATCATTAACTGGGTCCGGTTTGGCCTTCATTTTGGCGTTCATTGACCTCGTCTCTGCCTTTTATTCGATACTACTTGCTCACCTAAAGTTTTAGTTCCTACTCCATCCCCCAACCCCCAATAGCAGGCTTGCGCATTCAACATGTTAATGCCCGGGCAGCTGCATCAAAGTCCCCAGTTAGAATATTAAATCACTTTCGGTCCAGGTGTAAAACCCGTGCTCCTTACACCAGTCACACCAAACTGGAAGAGAGTCCAACAATGTGTGTATACGATGACCTCCTGCACAAATCGTCAGCCACTCATTTATCTGGACTTCCTTAGCATCTCTTCCCTCGTCAGATCACTAATCCAGAGTTGCTCGTTCTTAAGCCATGAGCCTTCGGAACCACTAAATTAACTTATTTGGAAATTTTGGGGGATCTATAGGCTTGCATAGTACGACTCTCCTGTTCCTCCACACTGCGATCAAATCTACCATATGTACTCTGTAATCCAGTTTAAAATTTTATTGTGTATGAACTTCTTATTGCGATGAAATTCTACGCTGTCCACATTGATTCATTTAGAGATGAAGCGAAGAATAATGAGCCACGGCGCCCAGTAAGCTCAATTATACCCCAGCCTAATCGCTAAGTTGTGTTCTTCTTCTTTTTTTGTTTACCTTGTGAGAAGACCCATAAATATCACAGAGAGAACGTACAAATTAATTCCAGAAGAACATCGGATTGAACTCCGATTTCCATTGCCCCGAGCTGGAATCGTCTGGTTCTAACCGCTATGCTACGTGGAGCCCCAAACTGCAAGTTACCTACCCACATATACAGTTCTTCTCTCAAGTCATTTACAAATATCAGATAAATATCTGTTATTTGTGAAGTGGGGTGCCGTGCGCAATGATAATCGATTGATAACGGACGTGGAAGCACGGAGAAACATCGGGAAATTCCAGGAAGACCTTCTTCGTTGCTGCTGCTGCTTTGAGGTCCGGGACTCTGCTGGGAAGAACAGGCCCCCAGTCATCGGGGTCGCGTTGCCGATGGCTGTTCGCGGGGTCGTCTTAATACGCTCGGCAGAGGATGGTGCTCGGAGAAGCTGTGCCGGTGGGGATCGTCGTCGGCTCTGAGGTTCGACGGACTCAGGTCGCTTTCGGTTTGTGCTGCTGGTTTCGACGGAGCTTCCATTGTGTGCTGCGTCTGCGAAGCTGAGTCGGGCGGCGCCTTGGAAGTCCATAGCTGGGGTATTCCCTTCTGCCACCGGTGTGGGATGGCGAGTCTGTCGGGACCCTGGGGACTTGTGGAAACTCTGGTGATTTATTTTGAACATACAGTCCTTTAACATCTTTGTCTATTTTTTACAGTGCCCATAGTCTGTATTTTTATCAACTATGCTATTGTTTGCACTGTTGTAACTATATGTTGCAACTATGTGGTTTTGTGCAGGTCTTGTAGCTTTAGTTTTTGGTCTTGTTTTTGTCTGGGGGATTTGGAGCTCCTTTCCGGGGAACGCGCTAAGACGGTAGCGCGATATTAATACGCAGCAGCCTCTCCAGACACTGGATTGGGGATTGCCAAACGTTACGTGGATTTTCTGGTGTAATCTGTTTTGTCATATGCTTTTGTGATATCATTCTGGAGGAACATTGTCTCATTTTTTAACTGCATTGCATTTGTGGTTTCTAAATTACAATAAACTGAATCTGAATCTGAAAGCAGGGTTACAGAACACATCTTTTGGAAACGCCCCATCTACTGCCAGCCCGATACTCACCATGACTCCCGACGTTCTGGATCGAGCTATTGTGGGGGCACTTGTCAAACGCCTCACTCAATTCCATACACAGATCATCCATCTCCTTAATTTGTTTTGTCACTCTCTCAGAAAGTCATACAGGTGCGTACGGTATGACCTTCCCCTCACAAAGCCAGTTGATTGCCTGTGGTTCTGCTTCTATAATTATTTGTCAAACCTATCGTGAAGAATCCCCTTCAAGCTGTTAGCCTCCATAAATGGCAGAAGTCACTGTTTTACAATTCCCAGGATTATCCTTACTACTTATTACCCGTCTTAACCAAGCTTATATTTAGAGTTTATACTTCGATATTACCCGCTCACGATTAAAATTAATAAACATCATGGACCAGCCTCTGAAGGACTCAGATTGATACCTCAATTCAGCTTTCTCTGATGAATGTAACATCTGAATACAAACTGCCGCTACTCCCAACATCTTTCTAATTGTAATATAATTTGTCCCCGATCGTGTTTGTTTAGAGAGACCCTTCAATTTCCCAGTTGCGTCAATTCAAAATTAACTGAACCTTTGTACTATTAAATATCAAGTTTCTGTTTCTATAACACTGTCCTTTTCAACCATATTTCGTTTTTTCTTTGTCCAGGGTCAGTTCTGTGTTGGCACAGCCGAATATCTCATTGACAGTGACTAGGATTAGACCAATCACAAGTAAGAGACAATCTGCAGACTCTAGAATTCCAAAGTGCTGGAGGAGCTCTGCAGACCAGGCAGCATCTGTGGACAAGTGTAAACTGTGGACGTTTTGGGCAGAGACCTTTCATCAGAATTGGATTTATTTTCCTCTCTCTCCAATTCTGCTGCCTGAGCTGAAGACTTTGTGTCGGATTAGATCATATCAGTTCCTATTTCGCTTCGCTGTGTCTTTTGTTCTTGGGTTCACAGCATCGCCTCGTCCACCCAACACCATTCCTCCACCTTCCCTTTGAAAGCTAATATTCTGTTACTGGAAATTAGTCCAAATCGGAAAACAGGAGGATAAAATACAGGTAGGGACAGAGGAGAAAATCAGCGTGAAGTAAAGGAAGGGTAATGATGGGAGCAGGAGTGGTTAATATCGACGAAAGTATACTCCATATCAAGCTGTTTTGTCAGAATCGGGAAGAAGGGTTGTCAGGTTCACTCAAGGCACAACTTAAGCGGGACGCGGGTGAGATGCAAAGGGGATTTTTCTGGGATGCTGAGTCTAGTGGTGCTTGCGATCGACTGTACATATTTGTTGTGTAACTGTAAGGCAACACACACAAAATGCTGGAGCAATTCAGCAGATGGACTGCAACGTTGGGAAAGAGTAAACATTCAACTATTCGGGCCGACAACCTTCATGATTTTGTGTGTGTTGTTTTGTATTTCCAGCATCGACAGATTTTCTCCTGCTTTGTTTGAAACTCTGTTCATCATATTGTTTCCGTTTATTACAAGTGGGAGTGCAGAATAGGAGCGTGAAGGCAGCTGAATTGTACAACTGCATAGCATTTATTTCTATATTTTAATGAGTTTCAAAATCCGATTCAGTGGATATTTCAGCACATTCTTGAGATCCTCTCGGAATTTGCTCTGTGTCAAGGCGTAAATACACGTGTTGGTGCAGGAACTGAGGATCCGCAGCATTCCCGCTGTCTCATCTATAATGTAAACGGGATTCATGACAGAATAATAAACAAAACTCTTTGAAATCCGTTGATAGATGAGAAATACCAAACGTGTTCCCCACAACAATATGAAACTGCCGGTTATGCTGAAGAGCAAAACGATGGATTTCCGCCTGTTCTCCATCTCCCGGTCCTTGTCATTCTCTCCACTCTTTTGTCCCCGGAGCCCCCTGCGGGCTCGACTGACCACCAGAATCCGCCTGGCTGTCAGAATATTGAAAAGCAAAATCAGAAAGAATGGGACACAAGGGGTAAAAACGCGGTCAAACATCTCAAATACCACCCACGAGGGAGAGTTTCTGTAGTTCGGTGTAAGAACACAATACCAGGGTATACCATCAATTATTATCATAGGCTCATATACAAAGCCCCAGGGAAAACACTCTAAACAGGCCAGCACACTCACTGTCCCGATAACCACAGCCGCCGTTCTCTCGGTGCAATATTTTGTTTTCAGCTTCTCACAGCAAATAGCCACAAATCGATCGACGGTGAAAGAGACAGTCAACCAGACAGAGGCCGTAGTGCTCGCATGAATCAGCCATCTAGCGATCCTGCACACAGGAGTGATGAACAGGAATGATCGGCGAAAATAAAGCCAAGCAGTCCACATCAGGAGCGGTAGCGAGATAACGACCAGGAGACCCGCCGCAGCCATTTCCACCAGGTAGAGAGTTACACATTTGGAGAGACCGCACTTATCCCGGGACAGGATCACAATCGCCATCAAGTTCGCTGAAGAGAGAGGGGAAATAGGAAATTGAGAAAATACTGTAAAACCCATTGCAGCAGTTTTCGGGGATCATGTAATATTCCCATTTTATTGTTGCATTCAGCGGTAGAAGGGTGAAGAGAGGGTCAAGAGAACAGCCGAAGGACACAACAGAAACAGGAATTTCCGGAACCACTCATCCAGAAAAAATGGAATATGTGGGAGAGCAGTTAACGTGTATTTTCTGAGCTGTTTTCAGAGAGCCCCCATGACACGACTTTCTCTTACTCTTTCTATACAAGCTGCCTGAGGCTTTGTGTTTCCAGCATTTCCCGTGTTTGTTTCCTATTCCAGCATTTGCCTCCTCGCCGGCTTTACAGCAGAACTTTGACTGAGGCAGCAGTCACAGCCTAGTCTGATACAGCCTCTCAGATATACTTGACGCCTCCGACTGAATCCATCACAGGGAAGCCGGGAGAATAATTCAACATCCAGTAGCAGGCACGGTGACACAGTCAGATGTTTGTAGCGGTGTCAGATGTGGATATATTATAATACATTTTACAATATTTATAGTTATATGGATAATATAATACATTTCACAGTGTTAGTAGTTATAAGTCAACACGTCGGTTTTTTTTAAATTGATCAGCAACGACGTCATTGTGTTGACCAGCAACTGCTTCACTTTCTGTCACATCGCTCACTTTTACTGAAAATCCTCAATCTTCCTGCTGCAACAGGGAGCTCCTCAAATTTGCTGAATCGTTACCACTAATCGATTGTTTGATCATGACACGTACCTCACACAACCGCTCACACACCAATGCAGACAATCAATTAGCATCATCTCCGCGGCAGTTTAAACACAGTATTTGCAAATGCAGTGTAGCTGCTTCGAGACCAGAAGCACCGAGACCCGAGCATCACATTATTGAACACAAACCGCTGGAAGATATCTGCCTGTCCCACTGAGGTCTTCCGATGTTGTCGGATTCGCTGAATTCTTACAGCGGTTTATTTTTAGATCCAGATATCAGAATCCACAGTCGCTGGCTTTGATTCCATTCCTAGAATGCCGAATATTAGGACTGGACATGAGGTTGTGGAAACCAGCGACAGAAACAATCACTATATTGGCATTAACTTCCATTCCCCGCAACGGCAGCCGATACCGCAGCTTACCGAGAATTCCAAAGGCTGAAATAAAAGGATAGTAAACTTCTCCTATCCGCAAAAGGACTGGATAACCCATTTCCGTGATAAACTGCCAATTGTGTTGCTCCTGAATTCACAGCCCCATCAGAAACTCTGAGCTAATGTATTCAAAACGCCTTTAATTTATAGAAAGGATCAGTCTCCAGAGACACTGTTATGCCGCTGACTGACTACAGTCACTTAAACAATCATGGTAATTCAGCACCATTCATTGTCTCTGATGTAAATATTGGGCCGACAGAAGACAAGCGCTTCTAAATTCCTGGGCATTACCTCTGCGGTTCCTCACCTAGTGAAAAGAATGCCGGAGCTCCATTGATAAACACCCGAAGCAGCCGCATTTACAGATTTCATTTTTTCTCTCCGCTAATTAACCACTTGTGAACAGAGTTCAACGACACGTCCGAACCCAAACTTCTCTCCCTGTGGTTTTCCATTTTCAACATCATCCTGGACGGGCGCACACACACGGAATGGCGGTGTTCGGATGACCACGATGCTGATGTACTAAAGATGACAAAAATTGCAGATGCTGGAAATCCTCAGGGGAAGGCGACACACACAAAGTGCTGGGAAAATAATTTTGAGATGTTGCTGATATAATTGGATCTTAAGAGCATCTCAGACCTGCCAGAACTCAAAGGAAGAAATGCTTCGATCTGCAAAGGGAATATTCAATAATAAATATTAAACATAGGACTCTAAATTGGGAGATGAATCGACGTAGGATTGATGAAAGTGAATGAAAGAAAGACAAGCATCATATGCTATATTATAACTGTGTGAAAAAGACAGAGGGTCAGACCGACAGATTGACAGTGGCACACGCTGCAACGGCCGCTTCACACAACCGTCTGGCATATACCTCTCCCTCACTGACCGACTTTCCTTCTCCTACCAACAGAGAACAACTTCAATCAACTCCGATTTTCCCTCCTGTGGAGGCACCAGAGCAGTGGCTCCTCTCCCGACACGCAAGGTGTGTTACAAAGCACAGACACAACGACAGCTCATTAGCTCCACAGTTTCAGACAGCAGAGAAATTCAGATTCAGTCCCACACTGAACACAAGACCCAGACACAGATTACCAATACAACGGCTACACTGAAACACAGATGGTCAAGATTTCCATTGACCTCGGGACCACTGTCCTACAGTAAAGACACAGACCCTGTCTCCAGTTCCACACCTACGGGGTTAGCAGTGTCAGTGTGAGCTCAGGATTGGGCGAACAGCTGGAAAATTGGGAAATTATGAATGTGGTATTGCAAGAACTTAAGAAAGTTTCGGATAAGCGCGCGGGGTTCTGGATAATATGCGTGTGTCACAATTAGTCAGCAGGTTAATGTCAGACGGATGAAAGAAATGGACCACGTTCAAACATTTGGGTAACTCAGGGTTTGTGGCTGAAACCGCAGCTGTTCACAGTCTACAGTGGAGATCTGAATGTGAGGACGAACTATGTTGTATCCATGTCGGCTGTTGTACAGAGCTGAATGGTAGGGTTAGTAGTGGGAAGGGCGCAGTGAGGGTTTGGGGATGCAGACAGAAGTGAAGGAGCGAAGATGTGGCAGACGGACAGTATATAGGGTTATGTGAGGCCATTCATTCCCGGGGGGTGGGGGAAATGAGAAAATCAATATTTACATGGGGCCAGATTGAACTGTTCGGAGGGACCTGTCGTTCCTTGTCAACAAATCACTAAGAGTTAACATTCAGGTACCGCAAATAGTTATGTAGCCAAACAGTTTTTATTTTTGTGTTGTGATACAGGAGGATTGATAAGAGTTATAGAGATGACTTACTAGGAGGTGTACTGCAGGTGTGGTGAGAATGCACCCTGAATGTTAGATCCAGGTCTTGTCACACTTCCTTATGAAAGTTGTCACTATTGAAGAGAGGGCGCCGAAACTATTCCTCACACTGACAATATAGTTCTGGGGACGTCACACTTGATGTTTGATGGCAGAGTGAGTCTGCATTTGCTGGAATTGTGAGCAGAATTGTTGGATTCTTTCAGATCATTCAGTCCAGTTGCAGTGAGGATGTTTCCCCTGAATGATCGATCATTGTATCACCGTGTGTCACAGTCCGAGAATGAAGGAGTGGATATTTAGTAAGTATGATTCCCTCTTCCGTTAACACATACAAGCGTGCAGGACAGGAGGAGGACATTTTGTCTGTGATGTTGGGCTGACGTAAGTCAGCCAGTGTTGCCTCATTAAACTAATCCATCTGCCTGAATGCGCGTTAAATATTATTTCCAGGTCTGGGTACAGTTCCTCAGGAAAGTTATCCCTGCAACAGAGAGAGGGAAAGGGCTATTCTTCACAATGACCTGACTGCTGCAAGCGATGGCAGGCTGTCTGTGTGAGGGGGCAGTGCATGAGCTGGGCCTGTATTCTCTGGAATTGTGAGGAGAATTGATGGATTCTGTCAGGTAATTCGACTGACTGCTGGGAGGATGTTTCCCTTAAATGAAAATTCTTTTACCATGGGTCATAAACTCAGAATAAAGGAAATGATATTCACGATGGGGTGGAAAATAAATTTCCCTCATCAGGGAATATTTCTCCTGTTAGTCAATTCGGTACAGGAAGAGACAATTTAGTCTGTGATGTTGGGCCAATATGGTTAAGCCGCTGATGCCTAATTAAACTAATCACCCTGCCTGCATGTTCTCCATATCCGATCCTTCTCCGTGAATTTGATTGCCTATCTCAGAATCTTATAATTACCACCGCCTTCACATACCCTCTGTTTCCCGATGCTTAAATTCATTGAGAAATGTTACAGTTGCTTAATGTATGTATGCCTCTCCATCTCCCCTTGGTGGCTGCCATTCCGGAAAGAATAACCCAAGTTCGTGCAAATCCTAATTTTAGATCTCCTCCCTATAAACCTCTTCTGAACCCTTTCCAAAGCCTCGGTTTGTTTTTTATAACGGGGCGACCGAAACCAGTTTTAAACTCCAGATGGAATCTAACCAGAGACTGATAAAGCGGCAACATGACTTCCCTTTATGACCAGAATGATCCTCCCAGTCATTGCCTTGTCTTCCGCTACTCCGGAGAGAACTGTTTAAGTTTGTGTAACTTCAGCAACTTGAGACATGTAGATCTTCTCTTAAAGATCCTCCCGAAAGCCTCCTCCATCCGCTTTCAAAATCCTCGCCATTCTCCCTATAATTGGGCGACCGAAATTAAATGCAATATTCCACAGGCAACCTCACCTCGTCTCTGGACGAGGACGAACCGACGGGAGTGAGCTGGCTCTGCGATGTCCCGCGAAGCAGTAGGTGGGAAAGTGCTGGAGGGTGTTTGCTCTGCACACGGACAGGTGGATACAGTGATCATCCGAAATGAACGGCCACAGCATTTCCTCCCTCACCACAAAGAGCTTGCTCGACAGGAAGCTGAGCATGAAATTCACATTCTGGATAAACAGGAAAAACCACAACTGGTAACGGTCTCGCAGCCTGTCCGCGGGAGGGAAAGGTTCCCCAGCAAAACGCAACCGAAGACAAAGCCAGTATCCTGTCCAGTCTGGAGTCGCAGCCGGTGCTCAGTGAACCCTGAAACTAGGCAGGAAAGGAGATCGGGGAGAGTCCGGGAGGAAGCATAACCTACCTTAGCGCGGATCTGGTCCTGGCCGCGGTCATATCGAGCACCCCAACCCCACCCAGTTTGGCTTCCATCTACCTCCCTTCAATAGAGAGTCGTGCCGCTCTTAGCCTTTCCCGGGCCAAAACCCACCATCCGCCTGCGTGGCTTTTCAGATCTACCGCGATTGTCTGTCACAAGAGCCAAGGGATCTGAGGAATCGGGAGGAGGGGGAACGTTACAGGACAATGTACAGAGAGGCTTCTCACCCCTTTTGGGCCTTTGAGGCGTAGGCCGCGAGTTCTGGGCATTTATCTTGTCCTCAATTTCCCGGGAGGTTGTGAAGCTTTTTCCGGCGGTTTGCAAACCTCAGACGGCGAGAGGGTTCATGGTGAGCTCACTTCCCCAGCGAGAGGGTGGAGGTGATATCCATGTTCGAGGCAGTCCGATTGACAGGGTCCTGAGGCCAAAGGGGCCGAATTGATGTGATGGAAGGTTGGAGATTCATCTGACCTGCTTGGGGCTGATTCTTGGAGCCGAATCTTGAAGCCAGCAGCAATAAGGTAAATGGGGGTGGGAATGGGAGTCCCGAATTCCCGAGACCTGTGGTTGGCGGTGCTCCTGGGCTCGGGAATTCTGTGGTCCTGATGTCAAAGGAAGTGTGGAGTGAGAGCGCGGTAATGCGGCCTTTTGCCGTGAGGGGGAGCTCCTCGGTGGAAAGCAGGGTGTTCGTTGTGTAGTCTCAAATAACTATTTATGGAATAACACAAATAGCAGACATGTAAAATATACTAATATTAATATTTTATTGTGATTCACTCTGATCTAGTGGCCTCTAATCTTAAACAGGGAACATGTATTAATCCCGCTGTCCCGTGTCTGTCCTCGCACTAATAGCACAGGCAAGTGTCAACCCCAAAGTAATCCCACTGCACCACGTTTGCCTCAGAGACTTATGTCAATCTCCAAACTAGCGCCATAGCCCTGTTCTCTTCCCACAGGCCCACGACAGTCCCCAAACTAATTCCATTGCACCCTCTCTCCATACCTGTATTCTGAGACTCCAAACTAATCACGCTGTCCTACTAACTCCCCACAGCTCATGTTAGTCCTCGAATCATACGGTCCCACTATCTCCCCACAGCTCTGTTCCAGTTCCTAAAGTAAGTCGCTGTGGAGAGGAGAACCATATTCTTTCGGGCTGGAAACGGACCATAAAGCAGGAACGGTTGTGCTCTGGGAAATACACAACGGAAATGCGGAGGCAGCTCTTCCATGGAGTTCCGGATAGGTTTGTCCCATTGACGCAGGGAAAGGACGGTAGGGTGAAACAACCATGTTTGACAAGAGATGTGGAAAGCCTCGTCAAGAGGAGGAAAGGAACTGATTTAATGTTTCGGAAGCAAGGATAATAAAAGATAGCTCTAAGGCAGGGGTGGGCAAACTTTTTGACTTGTGGGCCACAAAAAGTTCTGAAATTTGACAGGGGGGCCGGACCAGGAGCAGATGGACGGAGTGTTTTGGTAATAGATAGATAGATAGATAGATAGATAGATAGATAGATAGATAGATAGATAGATAGATAGATAGATAGATAGATAGATAGATAGATAGATAGATAGATAGATAGATACTTTATTCATCCCCATGGGGAAATTCAACTTTTTTCCAATGTCCGATACACTTGTTGTAGCAAAACTAATTACATACAATACTTAACTCAGTAAAAAATATGATATGCATCTAAATCACTATCTCAAAAAGCATTAATAATAGCTTTTAAAAAGTTCTTAAGTCCTGGCGGTAGAATTGTAAAGCCTAATGGCATTGGGGAGTATTGACCTCTTCATCCTCTCTGAGGAGCATTGCATCGATAGTAACCTGTCGCTGAAACTGCTTCTCTGTCTCTGGATGGTGCTATGTAGAGGATGTTCAGAGTTATCCATAATTGACCGTAGCCTACTCAGCGCCCTTCGCTCAGCTACCGATGTTAAACTCTCCAGTACTTTGCCCACGACAGAGCCCGACTTCCTTACCAGCTTATTAAGACGTGAGGCGTCCCTCTTCTTAATGCTTCCTCCCCAACACGCCACCACAAAGAAGAGGGCGCTCTCCACAACTGACCTATAGAACATCTTCAGCATCTCACTACAGACATTGAATGACGCCAACCTTCTTAGGAAGTACAGTCGACTCTGTGCCTTCCTGCACAAGGCATCTGTGTTGGCAGTCCAGTCTAGCTTCTCGTCTAACTGTACTCCCAGATACTTGTAGGTCTTAACCTGCTCCACACATTCTCCATTAATGATCACTGGCTCCATATGAGACCTAGATCTCCTAAAGTCCACCACCATCTCCTTGGTCTTGGTGATATTGAGACGCAGGTAGTTTGAGTTGCACCATATCACAAAGTCCTGTATCAGTTTCCTATACTCCTCCTCCTGTCCATTCCTGACACACCCCACTATGGCCGTGTCATCAGCGAACTTCTGCACATGGCAGGACTCCGAGTTATATTGGAAGTCTGATGTGTACAGGGTGAACAGAACCGGAGAGAGTACGGTTCCCTGCGGCGCCCCTGTGCTGCTGACCACCGTGTCAGACCTACAGTCTCCCAACCGCACATACTGAGGTCTATCTGTCAAGTAGTCCACTATCCAATCCACCATGTGAGAGTCTACTCCCATCTCCGTTAGTTTGTGCCTTAAGATCTTGGGCTGGATGGTGTTAAAAGCACTAGAGAAGTCAAGTAATGTAATCCTCACAGCACAACTGACCCCCTCACCTCATAAGAGAAAATAAAATATCATGGGATATGTAGAAAACATGTGCTTTAATTTCAATTGAAAATGAAAAAATGCAGTGCAACAAAATATCTGTCTTTGAAGTCCCATGGTATTTAGCTATTTATTGAAATGACTTTTAAAACAGTGAAAATTAAATGAATAAAATACAGCTTTTTTAATAGTAACAGTTATTATTTTAAAGCACTGAAAATTCTGTTATCCTTCAAGATATTATCATCACCACTCTCCTCCTGACTGTCTTTATTTCAAAAACGGTAGGTGATGCAGGTCTACTTGTCCTGCTCCTTCTTATTCAATTGTCCCCTGTGCCAAAACTCAACAACGACCAGCACAAGGACAGAACAGTGACAGCGCGCCAGTATGCGGAGCGCGTTATTTGATCTGGAGCACATTTTTTATTTTGAGAACGTACGTGCACCTGCGCACTACTCATGTCCATCACTTAACAGAAATGACATGTAACATGTAAGGCTTATTGAAAAAAATATTTTCAAATGCATTTTTTACATAACACAACGAAGAAACTTATTTTTAATTTCAGTGGGAACAGTGTTGTTGGTCTCCCTTTTTAGCCAGCGCATCAAAGTCTGGATTTAGTTTTGTTGTGGCGATTCTCAGGATGGATCTGAGGTGTTGGTCAGTTAACTTGGATCTGTTGCTGGCTTTGTTGATGTTCATGACGCTGAACGCCTGTTCACACAAATAGGTCGAGCGGAACAACGCCAGCATCTTCTGTGCCGTCCTCCGGAGGTTTGGAAACACCTCTTTACCAAGTGAAGCATAAAAGTCATTCAGTTTAAGAGAGTTGAACTTCTCTTTTAAGACGGGGTCAGACTGAAGGTCGATCAGTTCAAGCTGTAGCTCCTCTGGTGCTGTTTCAGGATCTTGTGACAGGGGACAGGTCACCAACTGAGGTGACTTGTCATTTTTTTCAAAATCAGAAAAGCGACGGCAGAATTCTCTGTGCAGCGCATCCAGTGACTCGCTGTATTTTTTCACATTTCCGCCGGCCTCTTCCAGCGTGGCTAGTGTGGGAAAATGAGTGAATAACTTATTCAAATTTGCCTGGTGAAAAAAGCCAGCTTGGATTTAAAGGCTTTCAAGTTTGTGTACATGTCATGCACAAACTGATCCTTCCCCTGTAGCTTCACGTTCAGTTCATTCGTGTGTGAAAATATATCCACAGCAAACGCAAAGTCACAAAGCCAGCTCTTGTTGCTCAGCTCAGGAAATTCGCCGGCCTTCCTCAGTAACTCCAAAAATGCACCGATCTCCTCTTTGAGCTCCCATACTCGTTGAAACACTTTGCCCAAACTTAACCAGCGGACACGGGAGTGATAAAGTAGGTCTTGCTGATCCGCATCAGTTTCCTCCAGGAACGTGATGAACTGACGGTGCTGAAGTCCCCTTGCACGTATAAAGTTGACAAGTTTTACGACAGGATTCACAACATGATTCACCTGTAATACCGATTTACATAGAAATTCCTGGTGGATGATGCAGTGAAGGAAAATAACATCCTGGTCAGGATTTTCATCTTTCACTTTATTCTGTATTCTTCTCAGCAGGCCGACATTTTTCCCTGTCAAATTAGGAGATCCATCTGTGGTGACGTTGATAAGTTTACTCCAAGGGAGCTTCATATTTTCTATGACAGCAGACACCCGGTCATACAAGTCCTCTCCCCGTGTTTTTACTTTCAGAGACTGTCAAAAACTCCTCCGTTATTTCAAAAGTATTGTTAATTCCTCAGATAAAAATGAGGAGCTGAGCAGTGTCTTTTACATCGTTGCTTTCATCCAGTGCTAATGAATATAACGTGAACGACTCTGCCTTTTTATTTAAGTCGCTGGTTATATCTTCATCTATCAGTTCCACACGGCGAGTCACTGTCCTGCGTGATAAACTGATATTTTCAAATTTGTCTTTGCTCTCCGGACACAATACACCTGCTGTCTCCACCATACATTCTTTTAAAAACTCGCCTTCAGACAGAGGCTTGCTGGCCTTTGCTAATTTGAATGACAGCATAAAACTCGCCTTGGTACTTGACTCATGAATGGCAGTTTGACGGTGAAAAAAAATTTGTTGAGCCTGTAAATTAGCTGCCAACCTCTGAGCATTAGCTTCCCGTTCTTTCGTTGACTGGTTGCTAGCAGAGTTGGCATGTTTTGTGGCAAAGTGACGGCTGATATTATATTCTTTAAAACCGCCACAGTCTCTTGGCATATCAGGCATACAGCAGTTGATCGGTGTTCGGTAAAAAGATATTTAGTTGTCCACTCCTTATTAAACAGCCGACATTCTCTATCCACTTTTCTTTTCTTAGCTCCACTCATCTTTACAGAAGGGGTGAGAGGTCAAAGAGTAAAGCGCAAATGTGGAATAATACGCTGCACCTCAACAAAGGTCAATGCATATAGAGTGCGTCATCTATTGGGAAAACGCCAGAATTGCGGGGAAAAAACGTTAACAAGGTTTATTAATATAATTTCATCAAGTTCTGCGGGCCGAATTAAAAAGCTTAACGGGCTGCATATGGCCCCCGGGCCGTAGTTTGCCCATGCCTGCTCTATGATATCTGTAAATTTCTTCTAAATTTTATTTCCATATGTAAAAACTCGCATTTGCAGCAGTGGGCTCTAGTGGCGCAATCGGTTAGCGCGCGGGTACTTATATGACAGTACACGGCGGAGAAATGCCGAGGCTGTGAGTTCCAGCCTCACCTAGAGCACTTGTGATTTTTAATGCTTGCAATGCCCTGGTGACTTGACGACTCTCAAGCTGAGCATTCCACTGAAATGTTACATTTGATTTTGTGCTTCTGAGACACCCCGCTTATTATTTGTGTTTAACTTCTAATCGATGCACCTTTGATTTTGATCTGAGAAGGCGAGTGTGAGTTTACAAGCGTTGCTGGAGATCCTCCCTTATTCACTAAAAGGCATGAGCCCGCAGGGCTACAGACAGTCCTCCCTGTTTGGTTCTTTAGTTCAACACGTGTAGCCTCACTTCCCGTTGTTGAAAGTGTCTGAGCAGATGGTTCATTTGCTGAATGAAGGCATCACGCGTACCCCACATTCCTGTCTTCTTAGTTCAATTAACCAAATGGCGAAGCAACGAACCCTACCCTTCCTGAAACCATGCTTCAGAAACCGCTAATTACACCTCACCTTGGTTCGTTGTGCTGTCGAATAAACTCAATATTCACTTGCTTCGTCGAATTGTTTAGGCACACGCGAAAAAATAGATATTGATCGTAGCCTAAATGGCCGCAAATTGTATCGGGATGCTGATCTCTCTCTCTCTCTCTCTCTCTCTCTCTCTCTCTCTCTCTCTCTCTCTCTCTCTCTCTCTCTCTCTCTCTCCTCTCTCTCTCTCTCTCTCTCCTCTCTCTCCTCTCTCTCTCTCTCTCTCTCCTCTCTCTCTCTCTCTCTCTCTCTCTCTCTCTCTCTCTCTCTCTCTCTCTCTCTCTCTCTCTCTCTCTCTCTCTCCCCTCTCTCTCTCTCCCTCTCTCTCCTCTCTCTCTCTCTCTCTCTCTCTCTCTCTCTCTCTCTCTCCTCTCTCTCTCTCTCTCTCTCTCTCTCTCTCTCTCTCTCTCAACATGAATCTGCAATCTGCATTATTTCTGGACCGAATTATAAAATAATTATCACATGTCAGAGTTCACCAAGCCTCTGTTAAAGAGACGACACCTCCCTCTATTCTACTGACGTCCTTCCGGCGGGAGAGAGATCACTCCACAGCGACCTCAGAGCTGATCAACTTGCCGCTCCGTTCCTGAAGGCTGTGGTTACCAATATAATTTTCCTTCACAATGGGTCGTTTAATTGGCCGTTAATGTCTTGGTCTTGTTGCGATCCGAAGGAACAGATTGGACGATGATTATTAATGAAATATCAGGGTGATGGTGTTTCTGGTGTCAGTGCGGACTCGGTGGGACGATTGGCCGTGATTCGTTACTGTACAGCTGGCATCATCTCACAAGTAACCCTGGTTGTAACGCGTCATGTTGTTTATAAATGTATCGGCACATGGTTCACTCGCTTCAATTAACTTGTAATCTGAGGTGATGAGAACGGACGAGAGAGACAGGGTGAGAAAACTTAACGGTACTGTTAAATTTATCACGTGGGCCGGAGCGCCACCCTGTGGAGACTGCGGGAAGCTAGAGTACCGAAGTTGTGTTAATTCCTTGGCTCACACATGCAACATAGTTCATTTAACTGTTTCATGTCGCGCCTTAACCAACACCCCACAGGAAATTGTTAATACCTATCTCTGTATTTGGGTTGCATAAATGTAATACTT